>NC_137799.1:39883495-40050995 GCF_963383645.1 Muscardinus avellanarius
CAGCCGCGTGGAAACTATGCGGGGCACGTAGGGCGGGGCGGGGCGGCGGGCGCAAACCCGGGGGGGCTCGGCGGGCGCCGGCTCCTTCCACACTGTGATCGGGAAGGCTCCTGCCGCAGTTTCCCCAAGCTCCATCGCCACGAACCTGTATAGTCTGGGACTCAGGGTAAACTGAGGCAGGCGAGGCGCGGAGGAGCTCCGCCTCCCAAGAGACATTTAATCCGGGGGGATTTACAGGAAACTTCTAAATTAAGGTCAGCGGCTGCGCAGCTGAGGGGGGGGTGCACCCTGGTCCCCGTGCCCGGGCAGCTGCCCTGAGCTCACGCCCTGAAATAGCCCCAGGGGCCCCAGCCACAGCTGCCACCGGGCCCAGCTGTCACTCAGAGAAAGCGCGAGCCCCCAGCCCGAGGCTCCCCTCCCCTCCCCTCCACGGGGCCTGGGTTTTTACAGCCCACGATGCCACTTTCCCTTCCGACGGCTGGTTGGGGGCGGGACCCAGGGGGAGGTCCCGAGGGTGTGGGCGCTGGACCTGGCCGCGCCCCCCGGCCAGGCAAAGCTTGTGCCCCTACAAGGTTTGGGACGCGGTGGGGGAGGGTCTTGGTCCCCGGCCCCGCCTGGTCCCTCCCCGCCTTTTAGGCGTCCGCGCCGCCCGGACATCCCAGTCCCGCCCGGTCCTCCTCACCCGCACCGGTGAGCTAGTCCTCGAGTCCTCGCCGCCGGCCCCGTCAGCCCGCCCCCCACCGCAGCCATGGACGCCATCAAGAAGAAGATGCAGATGTTGAAGCTGGACAAGGAGAATGCTATCGACCGCGCCGAGCAGGCCGAGGCAGACAAAAAGCAAGCCGAGGACCGCTGCAAGCAGGTGGGGCCTCTGCCCTCCGGCACTGACCCGCGGCCCCTCCGCCAAGGGCCTTGGGCCTGCTGCCCAAGGCTGTTTCCCACCCAGTACAGGGCCTGGTGCTTCACGGGACCTTCAGGGATCTAACAGAGACCACACTTCATCTCACCCACCACGTCCTGGGTCCCGCTGGGATCTGACATTTACCCCCTGCCTTCACCAGCTCCCCGCAATGCCCCTGAGTGGACCGTCTGTCCCCTGTAATCCCTCTTTCTCCCAGCAGCCTCCAAATATCTCTCAGTACCCCCACACACCCACACTCAGCCCTTCCTCCTTGGTGGGCCTGGGCCTGCACTGGCCTGGCTGACCGAGTCCCCTCTCTCCCAGCTGGAAGAGGAGCAGCAGGCCCTCCAGAAGAAGCTGAAGGGGACAGAGGATGAGGTGGAAAAGTATTCTGAATCAGTGAAGGATGCCCAGGAGAAACTGGAGCAGGCCGAGAAGAAGGCCACCGACGTGAGTGTGGAGTGGGGGGCTTGGGAGACTTTAATGCACTGTGGGGAGGGGGGGACAGCTAGGCATGGGGATGAGTGGAGAGGGCACCTAGATCGCCCAGCACCAGGACAGAAATGGTTTCCTCTCTGTAACCCCAGCTAGGGCAGGGTCACACAAATAACCCAAGACAGTGAGTGAATCAAAACCACCTACCAGTCTCCCAGGACTTGGCCCTGTAGCTCCATTGGGCTTCAGCTTTGGAAAGTACAGTGATCCAGCAGTGAGTCATGGTGGGGGAGGGCTGGGGGCCGGCTGAGAATTTACCAGCTACATCAATTCATCCTCCTGCTCAAATGGAGAGGTGACGTCGGCTACATTTGGGGGTGGGAGTGTGAGGTGCTAGTGGACAGGAGATGGGAGAGAGTCCCGAAAATGGGGGCCCTGACTTGAGTTACCCCTAAAGGGCCATTAAAAATTCCCTGGCCTTGACCTCTGGCTCTAGCAGCCCTGCTGTGCCCTGGGGCCCAGCTCAGGTTCTAAGGGCTCCTCATTTACCCTCATTAAGCTGTCAGCCTTGAGACCTGGCCAGGCTACCAGGCAGAGGGACAGGGCCACAAATGCCAAAGCAGCTACCTTGGCAGGTCCTGCTTGCCCTGAGATTCCTCTGTCTTTACCATAATCTCAACCAGACTTCTCTACCTCTTACCCGTTCCCAACCCCACCTTACAGTGGGAGAATAGCCCTGTGACTTTTGGTGCGGGACTCCTGCCCTTCTCTGCCTCAGTTTCCCCATCTGCCTCCTGCCCTGGCTTGTTTTACAGATGAGCCTGTGGATAGGGTGTATGGGGCATGAGCGTTCAGCAGCTCTGAACACCAGAGATGACATTCCTGTCTCAGTTGCTCATTCTCCAGCCCTGAGGCTCGGGCCTCTTTGACCTCCAGCCTCCAGTCCTGTTCTCTACCAGGCCTGGCGCTTGGGAGGGAACTGACCTGCAGCTGCTGGCAAAAATGACCCTGGGCATCTGATACTCTATAAATAACCAAGGCCCAGTGCAGCTGGAGCAGGACTGGAAACCCAAGGAGCTGGTGGGGGCTGGCGGCGGGGGAGGAGGCGGGGGCAAAGCCGGGAAGCAGGACAGCAGTGCTGGAGTCCACAGTAAATGCCCAGACTCACCGTGTGACATGGAGTGCAGCAGTCAGCGGACACAGTGCCTCAGTTTCTCTCTTCTCTCTTCTAATTGTCCAGCGGGGACAGTAGAGACTGTTCTGTGGTCAGAGAGCAGCCAGCATCTGTAACTTAGAAGAGTGAGGAGAGGGAAATGGCGAATTTCCATTTCCCCCAGGGCTTCCCAGACTGAACAGTCACTGGACACCCTATCACCATGAAGAGTTTTCCTTTTATAGAGTCTTTTCTCTTTAGAGTTGTCCCTAGAGTCTTCCCAGCACCAGTCATGTCCCCAGAATCTCCACACTGAGTCATCGGGCTTCGTGCCCACGATGGACTCTCGCTCCAGGTGGCCTCGGCACCTGAAGGCCACAGTCCACTTTCTATATTTGGTGCGTGTTCCTCCTGCCCTGCAGTGCCATGCAGGGCTTCCCTTCTGTGCCTTCTGCCCCCAGAGCAGCCACCCAGCTCCTCCTCTCCACTCACACTTCCCTTACGCTGGTCCTTTCTCCTTTCCAGTCTTAAAACTCTATGGAAGTCGGGCGTGGTGGCACATGTTTGTAATCTCATTACTTGGGAGACTGAGATAGGAGGATTGCAGGTTCGAAGCCAGCCTCAGCTACTTAGTGAGGCCCTCCGAAACTTAGTGAGACCCTGTTTCAAAATAAAGAATAAAGGCCAGGTGTGGTGGTGCACGCTTGTAATCCCTGTGCTTGGGAGGCTGAGACAGGAGGATCGCACAGGTTCAAGCCAGCCTCAGCTACTTAGTGAGGCTCTCAGCAGCTTAGTGAGACCCCGTTTCCAAATAAAGTATAAAATAGGTCTGGGAGCCAGGCGTGGTGGCGCTCGCTTGTAATCCCCGCGCTTGGGAGGCAGAGACAGGAGGATTGCGCAGGTTCGAAGCCAGCCGCGCACGCTGGCTTAGGAGACCCTGTTTCCAAACAAAAATGTAAAAGTAGGTCTGGGAGTGTAGCCCGGAGGTAGAAGGGCTTCCAGGAACCCCAGTACCACCAAAAAAAAAAAAAAAAAAAATAGGTCTGGGAGTATAGCCTGGAGGTAGAAAGCCTCTGGGTTCCACCCTTAGTACTACCAAAATAAATAAGTAAATAAATAAAGACTAAAAAATAGGGCTGGGGGTGTAGCTCGGGGTAGAATGTCCCTAGGTTCTATCCCTAGTACCACACACATACAAAATGAAAAAAAAAGAAAGAATAGAAAAATAGGGACCAGGGTGTAGCTCAGAGGTAGAATGCCCCTGGACTCAATCACCAGTAACACACACACACACACACACACACACACACACACACACACACACAAAACCTCTATGGAGGTTTCTATATTTCTTTGTCTTTGAAGGAGAGATAGGAATAATACAGTAGTTACAGGGTATACTTGTAGATAGACACTGTGCTCAAGTGTTTTCTGTGCTTTATTGCACTATTTCCCAAACTTAGCTTACCATTAGAATCACTTGGGAGCTTTAAAAAATGAAGAAAAGCCGGGCCTGATGGTGCACGCTTATAATCCCAGCATTTGGGAGGCTTAGACCAGAGGATCGCAGTTCAAGGACAGCCTCAGAGAATTAGTGAGGCCCTTTGCAACCTAGTGAGACCTGGTTTCAAAATAAAGAATAAAAAATAGGGCTGGGGTGTAGCTTGGAGATAGAAAGCCCCTGGGTTCCATCCCCAGTACTGCAAAAATAAATAAATAAATAAATAAATAAATAAAAATATATAATAAATATATATAACAATAAATATATAATATATAATATATAAGTATATAATAATATATAATATATAATAAATGAATATATAAAATATATTATATATAAATATATTTTATATATAAAATATAAGTATATTTTATATATAAATATATAAATATATAAATATATTATATATATTCATATAAATATATATTTATATATAACTATATATTTATATATTGTATATATTGCATATAACTATATATATATAGAATATATAAATATAAATATAAATATATAGCTATATTATATATAAATTATATATATAATATATTTTATATAATAAATATATATAATAATAAATATATATATATAAATGAAGGAAAGATAATATTCCCAAGCCCCCGCCCTGGAGATTGCACTGCAGTGGGTCTAGTCTGAAGCCACGGAACACGTTGACTTTCATGAGCCTCCCAGATAGTCCTGTTGATTGAGTATGAGAAGTACTATATTATCTCAGAACAGCCCTAAGAGGGAGAAGCTATACCCCAGTTCATGAAGGAGGAGGAAACTGAGACTTAGAATAAATAAATTGCCCAAGGTTACACAGTGTTGAGTGGCTGAGCCATGACTCAAAGACAATAGTCTGAGTCAGAGCTGTGCTTTTTTTTTTTTTTTTTTTGGTGTTGGGATGGAACCCAGGGACATTCTACCTCTGAGCTACACCCCAGCCCCATTTTTTATTCTTTATTTTGAAACAAGGTCTCACTAAGTCGCAGAGGGCCTCACAAGTTGCTGAGGCTGGACGCGAACCTTCGATCCTCCTGTCTCAGCCTCCCAAGTACGGGGATTACAAACCTGCGCCACCACGCCCAGCTAGAGCTGTGCTCTTAACACCAAACTGTGCTGCTGCTCTATGGATTACTTTATGGGGGCCCTTCTTGCTCTGCACTCTTTCTCAGGGAATCCTCAGTTGGACTTTCTTCAAAACCTACAAGATTTTTCCTCCATATTGCTAGAACAGAGACTAAGTATCTATCACTTTCACTGTCCTCTGTTCCTGGCTTTGGCAAGGAGCCTCTTACTATAGCCATGGCTGTCTGTTAAAGGCCTGGTTTGTAGCTTAGATTCCTTGTTGAGATCCTACCTGACAACTGGTGAGATTTCTGGGTTTAGTTCTGTGATTGGCTGCTTTTAGCAGCAGTGAAGTCTGATTGGCCTGATCCTTCCCCACACCCTTACCTGGGCCAGGCTCTTAGGAACCTGGAGCTTTGGAGGCACCAGGGCGTGTCAGACCTGGTTTCAGCATTTGGAGTGCTTTCAAGGGGGGGAAAGAGGGACCAGCCATCAAAAGACTAACCATGCATAATGCCAGAAGAGGGGCCATGGCAGAGGAATGGAGCTTGTCAAGAAATAGGTTTACGGCTGGAGCACAGGGTCTGACAAAAGATGGTTGGTTGGAGAACAAACATGTTGAAAGTCTAGAAGCTTGGAAGCCTAGGTTCTTTCTGAAAAGAATCTAACCATCCTCTGGAGCCTGTCTGACCTTCATCCAAGACAGACAATGCCTTTTTGACCTATGACCCACAGGCTGAGGCAGATGTAGCCTCTCTGAACCGCCGCATTCAGCTGGTAGAGGAGGAGCTGGATCGGGCGCAGGAGCGCCTGGCTACCGCCCTGCAAAAGCTGGAGGAAGCCGAGAAGGCAGCGGATGAGAGCGAGAGGTGGACAGGGGCGCTGGGGGAGGGTCAGGGACGCGGGAGGGAGCCTGTCTCTGCTGGTGCTGACCCCACACTCGCTCCTCCCCCTGCCTCTCAGAGGAATGAAGGTCATTGAAAACCGGGCCATGAAGGATGAGGAAAAGATGGAGCTGCAGGAAATGCAGCTGAAGGAGGCCAAGCACATTGCTGAAGACTCAGACCGCAAATACGAGGAGGTGACAGCCCTGTCCAGTGCTTCCCCTCCCGAGCTCCCTCCCCCAGGGGGTCACCACCGACCTGCTGTCTCCCACTCCCCCACCCCAGGTGGCCAGGAAGCTGGTGATCCTGGAGGGAGAGCTGGAGCGCTCCGAAGAGAGAGCGGAGGTGGCTGAGAGGTAAGGATGGATGCCCTGGGGTGGCCAGCGGAACTCGGCCTGCGCCAACAGCTGTGTGGCCCCTGCACTGGGCGGGCACGTTCCCGGGCCTGGGCCCCAGGGAAGGTCCTGTTCTCTGACCCCTACGTGCTGCCCCCAGCCGAGCCAGGCAGCTGGAGGAAGAACTTCGAACTATGGACCAGGCCCTCAAGTCCCTGATGGCCTCAGAGGAGGAGGTAGTGGCCTCTCTGGACCTCTCTGGGCGATGGCGCCTTCTCTAAGCTCACCCTCCGTCCAGTCTCAGCATCTCGGGCTGCTGCTCGCTCACCTGCGGGGGGAAGGGCCTGGGCTTCCTGACTCTGCCTGCTGTCACTCTCACCACTTGGCTCTTCTCTTCTCTCCTCTACCCTCCCCCACTGTGCCATTCCCACTGCCTCCCCTCACTGTGCCCGCACACCCTACCCCGCCACACACCCCTGCAGTAAATGTGGGGACCTAGAGGAGGAGCTGAAAATTGTTACCAACAACCTGAAATCCCTGGAGGCCCAAGCGGACAAGGTAGAGAGCAGTGAGGCGGGGGCCTGCAGGGGAGGGAGGCAGGGCCCAGGCAGGGAGGGCCGGGCACGCCCCGGAGGCCAGGCCAGAGGAGCCCCAGGGGCTCCGCAGAAGAGACAGAGACTCGGGGGGCGACTTACTGATGGCGTTTGTGTGTCCCTAAAAGTATTCCACCAAAGAAGACAAATATGAAGAGGAGATCAAGCTGCTGGAGGAGAAGCTGAAGGAGGTAAGAGCCCTCCTCCAGCTCCCAACCTCCCCTCGGGCCAGCCCGTGCCCTGCCAGAGATGCCTGCGGCAGGGAATTTGGGGATAGGGATGGAAGGAAGGTGGCCTTCAGCGATGCCCTCTGGGAGGGCTTCACTCTCTGCCATGTCACTGTATTTCTAGGCTGAGACCAGAGCAGAGTTTGCTGAAAGGTCTGTGGCCAAGTTGGAGAAAACCATTGATGACCTGGAAGGTAAAGGAGACCCCTTCGCTTCCTGGTCGTTACCTTCTCATCCTGGTGTATTTGCCACCCATAATCCAGGGCTGGGCTCCCAGGACTTCACGATTAAAGTTTATAGAGTAGCCACAGCACACCATCAGCCCTAGGACTTCTCAGAGTTGAGCATGCACAAGAATCACAAGTCACACAGATGCCTGTGGGTTCCGGGATTAGCACACTTATAACCTAGCACATGCGAAGCCCTGGGTTCAAAAAGGCCCTAGGAAGCTGGGTGCAGTGACCCAGCTTCAGAATCCCGGCACTTCAGAGGCTGGGACAGGAGGATTGCAGGTTGAAGGCCAGCTCAGCCAGTGCTGAGACTCTCAGCAGCTTAGTGAGACCCTGTTTCAAAATAGAAAAATCTAAAAAGTAGCTAGGTGTGGTGATGCACACCTGTAATTCCAGTTCTTGAGAGGCTGAGATAGGAGGATCATAGCCTCAGGAACTTACTGAGACCTTGTTTTAAAAACAACAACAACAACCAAAAAAAAAAAAAGGTGGGGGGGGCGTAGCTCAGAGGTAGAATGTCCCTTGGTTCAATTTCCAGTACCCCAGAAAGAAAAAAAAAAAGTGCTGGTATATAGTTTAGAGGTAGAATGCCACTAAGTCAATCCCAGTACCAAAAAAACCCCAATGATCTGGTTGCATTCCCATAATCCCAGTATTTAAGAGGCTGAGATGGGAGAATCTCAAGTTGAGGCTAATGTGCAGTAACTTAGCAAGACCCTGTTTCAAACAAACAGCCGGGCGTGGTGGCGCCTGCTTATAATCCCCGCCCTTGGGAGGTGGAGACAGGAGGATGGCGCAGGCTCGAAGCCAGCCGTGTTTCTAGATAAAAATATAAAATAGGTCTGGGAGTGTAGCCCGGAGGTAGAAGGGCTTTTAAGAACCCCAGTACCCCGGCACCACCAAACAAACAAACAAACAAAAGGTAGGGGGTATAGCTAAGAGGTAGAAGATCCCTGGATTCAGTATATAGTATCACAAAACAAAACAAACAAGCAAGAAAACCCCAAAAAACAACAACAAAAAAAAAACCCAGCCCTACAGATTCCTAAGTTCTGCCCTAAAAGGTTGCTGATTGATTCTGGTGCCTTTGCGTTTCTACCAAGCTCCTTGCTGGTCTCAGACCACATTTTGCGCAGTACTGATGTAACAAATGCCATCGCCAAGCGCGAACAGCAGGACCGTATCACAGAGACATCTTTATTGAACAGGGAGCTTGATTTAACATATGGTTTGGCCGGACAGCATTAATGGAGGACAATGCTTTAAGCTACATTTGGTGGAAACACACACCCAAGCCGGGCATGGTGGCGCACTCCCGCTTAGTCTGTGGTTACTTCTATTACCAACGGTTTTGTTGTACCTAAGGTCGACTTTTCCTTTTTTTCTGCTAACCCTTCAACTCTCATAATTCCCACGTCTCTTGCTTCCGGCCTTCTAAGGCCAGCGCTAATTTTATCTCCAACTTTGGGACTTTAGTCCTCTCTGGCTCAAGCGCCCTCCCTCTGCCACTGAAGCAAGCAGGCCTGCCCGTCCAGAGCCCTGCGCACAGGCATCCCGCGGGGGCAGATGCTTGGGGAGAGGACTCAGCCGGGTACAGACAGGACAGAGACGGGGCAGGGAGGGGAGACCATCCGCAGCCTGTTCTCTGGCCTCTCTCACTACCTCCTGCTGAGTCGCCTGTCTTTCTACTGCCTTTCTCCATCCTCTCTCCTTTCCCTCCATTCCTCTCCCCACTCTCCCTCCTGGCCCCTCCCTGGACACCCCAGATGAGGTCTATGCACAGAAGATGAAGTACAAGGCCATCAGCGAGGAGCTGGACAACGCGCTTAATGACATCACGTCCCTCTGAGCCCACCTCGGGCCTGCCGCTGCGCGCTCTGCCTGCGGGAGCCGCCCTCCACCTCCCTCTGCCCTGCTCTCCACTCTCTTTGGGAAGGGAAAGGCCGGAGGAGCAGAAACACTGCGCAGCCAGACTGGGCCAGCTTGGGGAGGGCCCCTCACCCCGCCCACTCCACACGCTTGGCCTCTGTCTATGCACCGCCTTCTCCACCTCTGGCCTCCACCCCTCTCTGCTGCTTAATAAACTCTGAACTGGTCTCTGCTGTTTTCCTGCCCCCAGAGAGCTCCCCACCCCGACCGGCTCCCACCCACACCGGCTCCGGGACACTCGGCCCTGCGCTGAGCTTCACTGAGCCTGCCACCAGACGCTGGGCACCCCTCTGTCACTCCCTGTCACCATAGCATGTGTGACCCCGGCACGCACAGCCCCTGGGTGCCCTCACCTCCCTGACCTCGAATGCTTAGCTGGGGCTCGGGCTCGGGCTCTAAGGGACTGGCTGGAATGGAAAGGGGCGTCAGGGGGGAGAGGGCAAGAAGGTTCTGGAAGGTCTGCAGTGAGCTCGGGAACATTGGATGTCAGCCTCGGGGCTTTCACTGCAGCTGCAGGTCTGTTTTCTGACTCCGTTCTGTCTGTCTGTCCAACTCTCCCTTTCCTGGCTCGGCCTTTATCTTTCCTTATGTTTCCAACTTTCCTGAACCTTCTAAAGAAGGAGGGAACATTAGTGTATGTCATAGGCCTCCTCACCCCACCCGCATGGCCCTCCTGCCGCCTTTGCCGAGGCGTCCTTGTCCATCTTTGCCCTGGCCGGGCCCTCAGGCCCTGAAGCCTTATCTCCTTGGTCTCCTGACCACTCCCTGCCGACCCCCCCATGCCTCCCGCCCCCCAGTGCTCCCTCCTCCTGGCCCCTTCCCAGCCTCACCTGCCGCCTCCCCTCACAGAGACCTTGGCCAGTGCCAAGGAGGAGAATGTGGAGATTCACCAGACCCTGGACCAGACGCTGCTGGAACTCAACAACCTGTGAGGGCCGGCCTGCTGCCAGCCAGTGAGGGCCGGTCTGCTGCCAGCCCAATAGTTGCCACCCGTCCCAATAAAACGATGTTACTAGTGTCCTGGCCCGTCGCGCCTTGCTTTGGTTGGCAGTGGAGCTGGAAAGGCCTCTGGGTGTGCAGGGCCTGAGGCCTTACTCTGTGCTGGGACCTCCTTTCCAGGGAGAGACGTGGGCTGGGGTCCTGGGTTGGTGAGGAGGGGTTAGAGCAGGCATGTGAAATGAAGGAGCCTGACGAGGCTGGGGAAATGTCCTGCCAGCAGGACAAAGGAGCTGCTATCTGCATCACTTCCCAAGCCCGGTGGGCAGCTGGACCACCATGTATTCTGAAGGCAAAACTACAAGAGACAGATTTTCCTCTAAAAGGGCAAAAGCCCAAGCCAGACACATTGGCACATATCTATGATACCAGTACTCGGGAGACTGAGAAAGGAGGATTGCAGGTTAGAGGCCAGCCTCAGCAATTTAGCAAGACTGTGTTTGAAAATAAAAATATAGCCGGGGGTGGTGGCACATAGTTGTAATCTCAGCATTCGGGAGGCGGAGACTGGAGGATCCCGGTTCACAGACAGCCTCAGCTACTTAGCAAGGCCCTTTGCAACTCAGTGAGACCCTGTTTCAAAAAATGGGCATGGTGGTGCACCCTTGTAATCCCAGCATTCAGGTGGCTGAGACCGGAGGATTGTGGTTCCCGGACAATCTCAGCTACTTAGTGAGGCCCTCTGCAACTTAGTGAGACCCTGTTTCAAAATAAAAAATAAGCTGGGCGTGATGGCGCACGCTTGTAATCCCTGTGCTTGGGAGGCGGAGACAGGAGGATCACGCAGGTTCAGAGCCAGCCGCGCTGGTTTAAGAGACCCTGTTTCCAAATTTTAAAAAGTATAAAAATAGGTCTGGGAGTGTAGCCCGGAAGTAGAAGGGTTTCCAGGAACCCTAGTACCACCAAAAATAATAATAACAATAATAATAAATAAATAAAATTTAAAAAATAAAAAAATGGAGCTAGGGGTGTAACTTGGAGGTAGAATTCCCCTGGGTTCCATCCCCAGTACTGCAAAAATAAATAAATAAATAAATAATACAAATATAAAAACAGCTACAAGTATAGCTTGAGGGTAGAATGTCCCTGGGTTCAATCCCTCGTGCCAAAATAAAATAATAAAAATAAAAGGTCTGGGGGTGTAGCTCACAGGTAAAGTGTCCCTGGGTTTAATCCTTAATACAAAAAAAGAAAAAGTAAAAGACCAAAAGCCTCCATGTGAGGCGTGTGTGTGTGTGTGTGTGTGTGTGTGTGTGTGTGTGTGTGTATGTGTTTACTGGGGAGAAACCTCAGGGCATTCTACCTCCAAGATATATCCCTAGCCTTATTTTATTCTTTATTATTTTGAAATAAGATCTCACTAAGTTGCTGAGGCTGGCTGCGAACCTGCCATCCTCCTGTCTCAGCCTCTCAAGTACTAGGGATTAAAAGTGTGCACCACCACGCTCTGCTCCTCCATGGGATTTTTTTTTTTTTTTTTTTTTTTTGGTGATACTGGGGGTGGAACCCAGGGGCTTTCTACCTCCGGGTCATACTATACCAGACCTTTTTTTTTTTTTTTTTTTTTTTTTAATTTGGAAACAGGGTCTCACTAAGTTGCTGAGAGCCTCACTAAGTAGCTGAGAGCTGAGACTGGCTTTGAACCTGTGTGATCCTCCTGTCTCAGCCTCCCAAGAGCAGGGATTGCAAGCATGCACCACCACGCCCGGCCCTCCATGTGATTTTTAAGCCTTATGACTGCAGCCCAAATCCTTAGCCCCAGACACACACACACACACACACACACACACACACACACACACACACACATTCCAGCAATATCATTCATATCTTCCCTCTCTGGATAACATATGTGGTGGGCAGAATAATGCCCTTCCTCCAGAGACGTCCGTTTTCATCACAGGAAAGGGACTCTATGACCGAGCAAAGGATTGAGATGGGGTGATTCCCGAGGTCACTGGGCAGGCCCGGTGTGATCACAAGGGTCCTTACAAAGGGGAGGCAAGACGGTCAAAGGCAGGAGGAGGAGGTGTGACAATGGAAACACAGGTCCTTGTGATGTGAAGAAGGAATGCAGGTGTCCTCTGGATCTGAAGGAGGCCGGGAAACATGCCACCTGAGCATGTCTAGAAGGAACCGGCCCCACCCATCCCTGGACATTAGTGCATAAAACCATTCTGGGTTTTTGGGCTCCTGAACTCTGAGTAAATCTGCATTACCACTAAGTTTGTGGTTATATATATATATATATCTTTTTTGGTGGTACTGGGGTTCCTGGAAACCCTTCTACCTATGGGCTACACTCCCAGACCTATTTTATATTTTTATTTGGAAACAGGGTGTCTTAAGCCAGCGAGACTAGCTTTGAATCTGCGCGATCCTCCTGTCTCCGCCTCCCAAGCGCAGATATTATAAGTGTGAGCCACCACGCCCGGAGTCGATGAGGTCATATATTATAGTAGCAACTTGAAGGAAAAAGGTGACTTACACATATATTATTAGGAATATTTATTTATTTATTAAAAAAATCTGGGAGTAGAGTCCAGTCTTGCTCCCCTACTACAAGATTCCATCGCAGTGGTTTAAAGTTAAAAAGAAAGATTATTTGGGGGGTAAGAGTCCTCTAACGGGTGAGATGACCAAGTTTCCAGCTCCTCGCATTCCTCCAGGGGCTTCTCTCTGCACACTATCCACATTCCAGACTTCAGGCTCCAGTCTCTGCTATTTCTGCTGGACTGTAGCTAACACCTCCTTTGGTCCCACTTCTGTGTCTATACAAGGAACCAGAATCAGAAAATTGGCCCTGGATGAGCTCATCTGCATGCAATTTGCATAAAACCTGGCATTCTGGAAGGAGAGGGTCCGTCCGATACCTGTGCTGCCTCCTCATCTGCACAAGGAAGGCGATACTGGTAACAGCAAAGAGGAGGCCAAAGACCAGGGCCAGGATGTCCCCTGAGAGGGAGAGAACAGGGGCTGCCTGAGGAGCCTGCTTCTGTGATGCCCGATCTGGACTTCTCAGGTGGTCCCAAGGGCCTCAGGCTCCTGAGGAGGCCAGTGCAGGGGTGGCGGTGGATACAGGAGAAAACTAAGACAAGCGCCAACTTTCTTCCTAATAGGTAAAGGGGTAATTTGGAGAGGAGGAGATTTCTGGAGCTTCATTCTAATCAACTAAGGATGGCGCAGTGGGGTAATCCCCAGCATGACCCTACTGTGTAACATATTAAGGTTGGAGGGAGAAAAGGGGAGGGAGCCGAGGTGGGCCTGGCCAGCCTCTGGGTGACTGAAGCGCAGGGGTGCCTCCAGCATCAGGAGTGAGAGGGACATGGACTCACCAACAGCCAGGCAGGAATTCATGTGGACTGAAAAGAAAAAAGAGATGTTAGAGCTGAGGGCCGGGACCACCGGTGACAGGTCTGACAGAGGGAGACCCACGGGGGAGGCACGGCGAGGTGAGACGCGTCAGACAAAGCTGACCTGGCTGGGGGCTGCCGTCCACCTCGGCAAGGAAGGAAGCCTCAATTATTCTCCCATTCAAAGGCTGCGTGGTCCGGAAGTTCAGCTGCAGCCGAGCGTCACCAGATTCCCACAGGGAGCCAGAAAGCATGTGGAGCTGGGGAGGTCAATAGACAATGCAAGTGGCCAGCACTGGGTGCCACCCGCCACCTCCCCTATGGCTATCTCATCTCATCCCCTTCCCCCCACAGCCCTGTGTCCCACCCTGCCCAAGTCTTACCTGCTTAGCACTTAGCCTCACTGTCTGGTTGAACACGGTCCAGATGACCCCCTGGGCGCAGGGGGGTGTGGTCAGAGATCCCTGGTATCGGAAGTAATGGCTGAGGTCAGAGGGCAGCAGTGCAGATATGTCCAGTCCTGGGACCAAAGTCTCTGAGCCTGTGGAGAGGCCTGGTGTTGGTGTCTCACCTAGACTGCTTCCCCTTCGAGCTCCAGGGTACGGGGGAGAGTTCCACTTCCCAACTCGACTCCCTGAGACACTTCTTCACCATGTGTGGTCCCTTCCCAGAATTCCACACGACAGAACGCAGAAGACGCAAAGGGCTTTGGCAATTGGAGGAGGCCTCTCAGAGTGAGAAAAACGCTCTTTAAATGTTCCCTCTGAAGCTGGGCGTTGTGGTGCACGCTTGTAATCCCAGTACTTGGGAGGCTGAGACAGAAGGATCGCAGGTTCGAGGACAACCTCAGCAAGTAGTGAGACTTTTCAAACTAGCAAGACCCTTTCTTTCTTTCTTTCTTTCTTTCTTTCTTTCTTTCTTTTTTTTTTTTTTTTTTTTTTGTGGTACTAGAGGTGGAACCCAGAAGCTTTCTACCTCCGGGCTATGCTCCCAGAACTATTTTCTATTTTATTTGGAAACAGGGTCTCACTAAGTTGCTGAGAGCTGAGGCTGGCTTCGAACCGGTGCGATCCTCCTGTCTCAGCCTCCCAAGCGCGGGGATTACAAGCGTGCGCCACTATGCCCGGCAACCCTGTTTTCAAATAAGAAATTAAGTTGGAGCCAGGCGTGGTGGCGCACGCTTGTAATCCCAGCATTTGGGAGGCTGAGACAGGAGGATCGCGGTTCGCGGACAGCCTCGGCTACTTAGTGAGGCCATTTGCAACTCAGTGAGACCCGGTTTCAAAATAAAGAATGAAAAAAAATAGGGCAGGGGGTGTAGCCTGGAGGTAGAATACCCCTGGGTTCCAATGCCAGTACCACACACACACACAAAAAAAGGAAGAAATTAAATTGGGCTGGGGGTGTAGCTCAAAGGTAGAATCTCTCTGAGTTCAAACCCCAGTACCACACCAATAAATAAATAAAAACAGATGTTCCCTCTGAAATGTCAGTCTCTTGGAAGACAGTACTGTGGATCAAACTCAGGGGCACTCTATCTCTGAACTACATCCTCACGCCTTTTTATTTTGAGGCAAGATATCACTAGCCCTGGCTGGCCTTCTACCTCAGCGTCCCAAGTTGCTGTGATTACAGGTGTGCACACTGCACTAGTAAGCCTTCATGCTTACCTTGCATACTATTATAACATGCTGGACTACCAATTTAAACCCAAAGTGACTTAAAAAAATCTTTGTATGCGTGTGTGTGTGGTTCTGGGGATTGAACCCAGGGGTGTTCTACCTCTGAGCTACACCCCCAGCCCTATTTTACTTTTTAGTTGGTACCAGGGTCTCACTAAGTTGGTGCAAGCTTCACTGAGTTGCTGAGGCTGGCTTCGAGCCTATTGTCCTCCTGTCTCAGCCTCCCAAGTACTGGGATCCTAGGCGTGCACTACCATGCCCAGCTCCAAGCGATTTGAAAAGGAGAAATGGGGCTGGGAACGTAGCGGTGGTAGAGCATTTGTCTACGATGTGAAAAGACCTTGGGTCCAATTTCCAGCATCACAAAAAGAAAAAGGGCTGATTTGTAAACAAATTTAATATTTATTTTTTATTTTTTATGTTTTTGGTGGTACTGGGGGTGGAACCCAGGGGCTCTTCTACCTCCAGGCTACACTCCCAGACCTATTTTATACTTTATTTGGAAACAGGGTCTCACTAAGTTGCTGAGAGCCTCACTAAGTAGCTGAGGCTGGCTTCAAACCTGTACGATCCTCCTGTCTCAGCCTCCCAAGCACGGGGATTACAAGCGTGCACCACCATGCTCGGCTTCAAATTTAATATTTATAATAATAACAAATAGACACAAAAACTCCAAAGGCACAACAGTTCTCTTCAGTTTAGCAAAAACTTAAAGACCCAGCAGCATAAGTAAAGCTTAAAATGGCCCAGAGTGACTAAAAAGGGAAAGAAGATTTCAACAATCGTACTTTTAAGTTTAAAATATTTGCCAGGCATAGCGGCACATGCTTGTAATCCCACTACTTGGGAGGCTGAGGCAGGAGGATCACAGGTTTGAGGACAGCCTCAGCAAGTAGTGAGACTTTCACCAACCCTGTGAGACTCTGTTTCAAAATAAAAATAAAATAGGGCTGGGGGTATAACTAAGAGATAGTATGCCCCTGGGTTCCTTCCCCAGTGCCCAAAATAATAACAATAATAAAAAATAAATATAAAATATTTGCTAGGCAAGGTGGCACATGCCTGTAATCCCAAATCTCAGAGACTAAGAGAGGAAGATCACAAGTTTGAGGACAGCCTCAGCAATTCAGCAAGACCATGAGTCAAAAATAAATAAATAAAAATGAATAAATAAACTAGGTTTGGGATGTAGCTACTGCAAAATAAATTAATAAATAAATTATCTGATTTGATGATTATGGATGAGAACTAGTTTTCCGAAAAAGTTTAGCTCTCCACTCTCAAACTCAGAAGTTCCAAATATGAGTTTTTTGGTCCTATTTGTTTTTTTGTCTAATCTTTCTTTCTTTCTTTCTTTCTTTCTTTCTTTCTTTCTTTCTTTCTTTTTTTTTTGTACTGGGGATGTAACCCAGGGACATTCTACCTCTGAGCTACACTCCCAGCCCTATTTTTTAGTTTTTTTAAAATTTTTGAAACAGGGTCTCACTGAGTTGCGAAGGGTCTCACTAGGTAGCTGAGGCTGTTTGTGAACCGTGATCCTCTGGTCTCAGCCTCCCAAATGCTGGGATTACAAGCTTGCGCCACCACGCCCGCCTTGTCTAATTTCACTCTCCACTGGTTTTGGGTTTTTAACCATCAGGCCAATGGGCGGCAGTTTGCCCATGCCTGTTTGCCTCTGATCAGCTTGCAGTTATTATCAAGATCAGAGCCAGTGACGCCTCAGCTACCTCCACCGCCATCTCGGGCCCAAGGCTCCCAAGAGCACAGAATAGAAGGTGGTGGTCAGACCAACAAACTGACCTTCCTCAGCAATTTCTTCCAGATGTGACAGCAACTGCTCATAGGCACTGTTTTCTTCTGGGCCCTCCTGGGGGTGACAACACCAGCAGATTGGTACCTGTACCTAGGGCCATGGCTGGAGGCCTGAACCCGGGGTAGGTTTCCCATAGCCCTCCCCATTCGGTGGGCTGGTTTTGAATGGCACCCTGGAGCAGGAAGAGGAAGAGCGTGGAGGAGGAGGTAGAGGAGGGGGAACCACTTTACTAGGTAGGATACTAGGCCCTCAATGAGCTGGGTGGACTCTGCAAACTGTGAGTGTGTGTGTGTGTGTGTGTGTGTGTGTGTGTGTGTTGTACTAGGGATTGAACCCAGGAACATTCTACCTCTGAGCTATACCTCCAGCCCTATTTTATTTTTACTTGGAAACAGGGTCTCACTAAGTTGCTGATGGCCTTGCTAAGTTGCGATCCTCCTGTCTCAGCCTCCTAAGTACTAGGATTGCAGGCACGAGCCACCATGCCTGGTTTCCGCTTTTGTAGTCTCATTTATTACCAGACTACCTCCACACACCCCATGATCTCCTCACAGAAAAACCATGATGTGCTGGCATTTGTGCTACTTCTGCCCTGGCTTTATAACTCCTGTGACTGACTTTTGGAACCTGGCCCTGACATGCTGCTTCTGAGGTGCTTCAATGAACCCGGTGCTGTGAGCTCGGACCCTTGTGGGCATCTCCCCGCTTCACCTCAGCCTCCGCCAGTCACGGTGCATCCTTGATCAACACAGGTCACTACACACTGCACCTCCTCAAGAGGAAATGGTGGGGGACAGGCGTAGCAGGGAAACCACACCTTTCGGGTCTAGTGGTCACATCTGGCATTCCCTAAATCTTCTGCGTCTTTGCACACACCGTTTCCTCTGTGGGGAATATTTCCGTTTCTTGCCCACTAGTGAAGGCTTCCGCTTTCTTCTATGGCCATCACTTTTGCTCTGACATGTCTGTCATGCATGGCTGTGGGCTTCTTAGAAAAGTACCCATGGCTTCTAAATCCTTCCTGCGGTCCAGTGCCTGGCTCACAGGGCCTTGACTGATGGATGGGTGAATGAGGATGACTGCTAGGGGCCAGAGGGAGGGTTTGGGGATCTCTGGGGACAAGATACTGTGAACCCAAGCAGGGAATGGGGTGCATCCAGTTCTGGTACCTGCAGGAAAGCAGCCAGCACCGCCAGGCCTCCTGGGCGCCCCAAAGCTTCGCTAACTTCTGAGAAAGCAGTGCTGAGGTGAACCACATGGATCTGGGGAGGACACGAGGGGCAGAGTGGGGCCTCGTCTCCGGCCACGCCCCTTTGCCTGTCCCCGCCAGGAGCCAGGAGCGGCAGCAAGGTGCCTTCCCAGTCTCCAAGCTCACCTCTGCAGGGAAATGGTGGCCATCAACGGTGTGCTCTGAGCCAGGGCGATCCGAAGTTCCCCAGTGTAGATGCAACTGCAGGGCCCGGTACTCCCGCCCGGGACCCAGGGCCATCTCTAGCCCGGGCGGCAGAGTCAGCTGCACTGCAGAGGAAGCTGCAGTGAGCCCTGCCTCGCCTGCTGGGGACCAGGCCTCTGAACCCCCAAGCACCGCCCGACCACAGGTCTGCACAGGCCCCGCCCGCGCCAGGTAGTCCCCGCCTCCTGCTCCGCGGGGCATCCCCCTTACCCGTGTGCCCATTGTTGCGCAGGCGCAGCTCTGGGCGCGGCGGGAGTTCAAAGCCCAGGAGTTCCGGGGGTCCAAGGGCGCGGGAGAAGGCGGTGAGCGCTGGGCGGATATCTACTGGCGACTGAAAGCGGCCTGCGCAAGCTGGAGACACCTGGGGCCAGGACGGGTTACCTGGGGAGAGAGGGTGAAGTGAAGAAGTCTGATGGCTAGGTCAGGAGGTTTTAGGGAACCCAGGTAAAAAAGCGAGGGGAGGTGGAGTCGGAAGGCTTCAGAGCGGGAAATCGAAATCCGAGATGTGGGCGGGGACAGGTGGGTGCTGAGTGGGACCCTGAGGACCGGCGTTGGGATCTTCAGAGCTGGGTCTCCAGAGTGGATCTGTGCAGGGGTGGGTGTCTCACCTCCGTAGCGCCAATGACTGTGGCCATCTCCTGCGCAAATGAGGATAAATAGGACAATCTTAGAACCAGCCCCTTTCCAGTGGCAAGAGCGAAATGGGTCCCCCCGCCCTGCGAGGGGCTCGTAAACTCAGATGCCTTGCAGGGGCAAAGCAGGTAACAGAGTCCGAGCAGGAGCACGTACAAAGCACAGCGGACTGCAACCAAACAATCACAGCTGGGGGAGGAGGAGCGCGTCCCGGCTGCCCCCTACGAGAGCGTCGCGGTGGGTGGGCGCCGCAGTCCCCGGCCCTAGCCACTAGGCTGTCCTTCCCTTTCCCTTACGCGTTCTCCCGGGCACTCCTCCCTCTGCCCTCTCCTGTCTCTAACTCCTTCCCCCAAAGCTCCTAGCTTGAAAGTCAAGATACCAGCTTCTTCTCCTCCTGTTGATTCTTTCTTCCCGTCCCGCTTTCTTCACCGCAGAGGGAAGAGATGGTCTCTGCAGGCTCCCCTCCTTCCCTCTCCCCCCTTCACAGTCCTCTCTTTCTCTTCCCCTCCACCTGGTTTCTCTTGCACACTCTCCTCTCCAACCTCTCCTTTCTTCTGCCCCGGCTGTTCCAGCTGTGTCCCAGTGTTTTTCTTCTCCCCATCCATCCCCTTGGAGCCCTGAAAGGGGGGAGGGGTCTAGCGGCAGGGAGGCCCCCCAAGGGCTCCTGTCAGCACAGGCTCCTTCCATGATGAATGAGTAAGGAGGGGTGGCATGAACCTGCTGGAGCCTAGAATTGGAGCTGGTGACCACTTACCTTTTTTGCCCCCGTGGGTATTCCTCTGGGGACCTTTAGTAATCCCAGGAGCCTCGGTAGTGGGTAGATCCTCTGACTTCAGGGAATCGTCTTCTTCTGATTTAGAATGAACTTCAGGTAGATTCACCTCTCCAGGTAGGTTCTCTTCACTGGGCAGATCCTCCTCGCCCAGTGGGTCATCTTCTCCAGATGAGCCTCCTTCCATGGAGGAGTCCTGCATCCCGGCCAGGTGCTGGGGATGGGCCGGCAGCAGCAGCAGCAGCACCAGCAGCAGCTGCACAGCAGGGGCTGGGATCAACAGAGGGAGCCAGGGGCTGGAGCACAGGGAAGCCATGCGGCTGGCTGGGGTGTCCCAGGGCACGGTGTGTACGGGCTGTACGTGCATTGGAAACAGGAGCTGGATGGGGGAGGAGCGATCCTTGAGGGGAGCAGGCTGACTCACAGAATGTCCTTTTGTAGAGATGGAACCAAAGTCCCACGGGTCTGCCTGGCCCCGTGCCCCCTCCCCGATACCAAAGCCCAGGCAGGGGTGGAGTGAGGGGCAGGTGTGTTCACAGCAGAAGGTTATCCGGGTCACAGGCTCAGCTTGGAGCCCAAGGCACCACCTGGCACTATGCAGGCTCTCCCTGGCACCACCCCTCTGCCAACCAGCAATACAGCCTCAGCTCACCCTGGCCTGCGTCCCAGCTCCAGGCGGGGAGGGGGAAAGTCAGGGAAGCGGGGCCCTGCGTCCTCTGCGTCCTCTGTAGGCCGAGGGGGAAAGCGGCACACTGTACATCCCTGGCCCAGCAGGGGAGCAGGTAAAGGGTCAGGGCCAGCTGGGGGAGGCTGGGGGTATGTAGGTGAATGGATAGCCCAGTAGGTAGGACACAAATTTGAGCATAAATGGAAAACTGGGTATGTGGGACTTTGGTGGGTTTAAACTAAATTTATGTGGTTTTCATCTTTTCACTCATCCGTTCAAAACCCCCAAGTGCCTACTCAAGTAGGCCCATTTTCCTCCTTACTTTCAAGTCTCTTCAAAACCTTACCCAAGCCAGGCATGGTGGCTCACGTTTGTAATCCCAGAATTTGGGAGGCTGAGACAGGAGGATCTCAGGTTCGAGAACAGCCTCAGCAAGGAATGAGACTCTCATCAACCTAGTGAGACCCTGTTTCAAAACGAAAAATAAAATGGGGCTGAGGATGTAGCTCGGAGCTAGGATGCTCTCGGGTTCAATCCCTAGTACCACGAAACCTTGCTCAAGATACCTTTCCTCCCACCCTCCCTCATATTCCAAATCAAATCAGTCATTGTTCTACTCTTTCTTTTTGATATAGTGCTAGGGATCGAACCCAGGGCCTTGTGCATGATAGGCAAGTACTGAACCCCTGAGCTACACCCCCAATCCAAACTATTATTTTTTTTTTCCAAACTGTTCGCCACCTTTGTTAATCTAGTTCTCGCTGCCTCTATTGCCACTCACACTTGCATTTGGTATTTAACATCTCGTATGTGTCAAGCACTTGGCTACTAGGGGAATGGAAATGAGGAAGACGGGTCTCTGCCCCGAGTTCGCAGGCCTGTGGGTGAGGGCAGGTGCTATCACAGTGTACTTGGGGGGAGAGAGTCATTCCACCTCAGAAGGTTATACAGAATTAGGTGGAATCTGATCAGGGCCGTGAAGAAGGAGTAGTCCAGTTGATAAAAAGAAAAAAAAATATGGAGAATGGTATTCTGGGCAAAGAGTAGCATGAAATATTTCGAGCAGGAGAGGGACAGAATCCTGTTCTCCTATCATGTCCTGTCGAGGGCTAGAGTGACCGTGGATTGGAGGGAGAGACGGGCACAAGCAGATGAGAAAGAAGAGTGAAAGGACATGGAGACTGGGCTTGGGACCCCCAGTCTGCCCACCTGACAAGCATTTACTGAGCCTCCTCCAATCCTCCAGGTACTGCTCTAGGTCCTGGGGACGCAGCATGGTGTAGAAAACAGCCTCTACTGTTCTGTAGCTCACATTCTGGAAAGGCCCCTATGACTCTGACAAGTCACAAGCGAATAAGGCCATTTTATGTCCACATGTGGGGATATTCAGTAGGTGCAAACCGGTATGGTTGAATAGATATACTGAAATACGATTACTCATGTTGGCCTGTAGCCCCTGCCCTCAGTTCCAGGGTGCCCCCACTCTCCCAGTTCCTCTCTGGGGACCCTCTTGGCCTCATGAGCCCTTTTCTAAATGGGTAATGCCTGGCCCTGGAGTTCCCCAGGACCCCACTGTGTGCCTGAGCCAGCCTCGACACTGATAGCTAGGGAGGTGCTTGTACACCCAATGCAGTGTTGAATACGTTCCCTATCTCTTTTGACTAAATCCCACAGGCCAACTCCTCCAGGAAGCCTTTTTTTTTTTCCCCCTGGTACTGAGGGTTGAAACCAGGGACACTCTACCTCTGAGCTATATCCCCAGCCCCCTCTCCACTTTATTTTTAAACAAGGTCTCACCAAGTTACTAAGGCTGACCCTGAACCTATACTCCTCCTGTCTCAACCTCCCAAGAACTAGGATTACAGACGTGTACCACCAAGCCCGGCTTTAAAGCCTTTTAAAAATATTATTATTATTATTTTTATTTGCAGTTACTGGGGATGAAACCCAGGGGCATTCTACCTCTGAGATACACCAGCAAACCTATATATTTTTTTTAATTCTTTATTTTGAAACAGGGTCTCACTAAGTTGCAAAGGGCCTCATTAAGTAGTAGCTAAGGCTGTCTGCGAACCGTGATCCTCCTGTCTCAGCCTCCCAAATGCTGGGAATACAAGCGTGCGCCACCACGCCCAGCTCAGAAGCCTTTCTTAACCAGCCCTCCACCACCAGTCTGGAAGAGATCTCTGGTATTATTGTTCTTTGCTTGTCCTCAATAATAACTTTGCCCACCATCTAAATCTTATTAGGGTGATTTATGACATTTTATCTGGTCTAATGACATTAACCTCCATAAGGGCAGGGTCCAGTATTTGACTGAGTCAATCTTTTATTCAGCAGCCATATGGAGGGATCTGTTTAGATCCCTTGCTGGGTGCTTGAGAAATAACAGATTGACTGAGATGTCTTTCCTGCCATCAGGAAGCTCATTGTCAATGATTTGTGTGTGTCAAACCACAATTTTCACGGGAATACGACTTTACACTTTAATGGCACTCAAAATCATCTGCCTTCACTGAGTGACTGTATTGCACCCCAAACTTTGTATGGCTGAATAACAGCTGTCCACCAAATGGTCATCCTAGGAGGTAGTCAGGTTCGAAGCCAGCCTCAGCTACTCAGTGAGGCTCTCAGCAACTTAGTGAGACCCTGTTTCCAAATGAAATATTAAAAAGGTCTGGGAGTGTAGCCCGGAGGTAGAAAGCCTCTGGGTTCCTCCCCCAGTACCACCAAAAAAAAAAAAAAAAATCCTAGGTTATCTTTCTTGGGCTGGGGATGTGGCCTAGCATGCTCTCCGCCCTGGCTTCATTCCTAGCACCACAGTGGGGCGTGGGGGGAGATTCTAGGTTGCCTTACTGAAGTCAAATTTAAAGCCATCTATGACGTTCTGACCCAGCACACATCTAGTATAGTAAACTGTGTGGTCAGCACCTTGCTTAATCCTGACACATGAGAGGTACATGGTAGTATCTGAATTGGATGGACGTATGCAAGACAAAACGTGGTAACCAATTTAACTGAAATGTGAGAGGTCATGGGAGCAGAAGATAGACCTGCCATGAGAACTGGAGTCTGGAGGCTGTATGGCTAGACGTCTGTCTCCTTCAGACATTTTCTTTTTTCCTTCTGTTGTGATCCTCTGTATGCCTCTCGGCAGCATTAGCCACCAGCATTAGCCAGCATCAGTTCCCCCATCGCCGCATTCTCCACACCATCTCGGGGACTGTCTACAATTTCAGAGCACAGATCGCCTGGAGGTGCGGCACACTCTGCCACAGCTCATAAACTTTCCCTGTGGCTGTCTCTCCCTTAGCGCTCTATCTGGACTGTGTGACCATTTCTGGGTGGAGACGTGGACTCTGATCGGGATCACGCCTTCGCAGCTAGGAGCCTGCCAAACCCTCAAACAGGTTTAAGCTCCTGGAATTCTTGTGTCCTGAGTCTCCCCAGGTCCGGGATTCTGCATACAGGACTTACCAACCAGGCCACTCCCACTTGGGGCAGGACATGGTTCAAGGCCAAGCCTTTGGTCATTAGGGTCTTAAACGCCAAAGAACATGTTACTTAAACATGTTTCTACTTAGCCTGGGGTTGCAGAGGAGGGAGTTGTTTCCTGGCTGAATAAAGTAGAAGAGTTCCGTTTCCTCAATACAGGATTAGGAACAAAGACGGATCAAAGCTTTTCTGTGGCCTCGAGACTGACCTGTAGTTCGGCGCCATTGCACCATCCATAATAGTAGTTTCCTAGGGTGGTTGTAGCAAATTACCACAACTTCGCAGGGTGCCATGGCACTTGCCTGCAATCATAGTGCTTGGGAAACTGAGGCCAGAAGATTGCAGGTTCGAAACCAGACTCAGCAACTTAGTGAGGTCCTCAGTAACTTAGTAAGAGACACTGTTTCAAAATAAAAAATGAAAAGGGTTGGAGTGTAGCTCAGAGGTAAAACACCCCTGGATTCAATCCTCAGTACAGAAGGAGAGAGGGAGAGGAAGGGAGGGGAGAAAGGGTTAAGAGGGACAGAGGGGAGAGAGATCAGTGGTGTATCATGCCTAGTTCAATCTCCACTACCACAAAGCAAACACCCAAATTACCTTTCAAATTAGGTGTGTTAACTAACAGAAATTTACTCTCCTACAGTTCTGGAGGCTGGAAGTCTGAAGCAAGGTGTCACACACACACTTTTATACGTTAGTGCTGGAGGGTAAACCCAGGGACATTCTACTGAGATGCATCTCCAGTCCTTTTTATTTGTTATTATTTTTAAGCCGGGCGTGGTGGTACACGCTTGTAATCCCAGCATTCAGGAGGCTGAGACAGGAGGATCACAGTTCGCAGACAGCCTCAGCTACTTAGTGAGGCCCTTTGTAACTCAGTGAGACCCGGTTTCAAAATAAAGAATAAAAAATAGGGCAGGGGGTGTAGCTCAGAGGTCGAATGCCCCTGGGTTCCATCCCCAGACCCGTAATATATATATATATATATATATATATATATATATATATATATATATATATATATTTTTTTTTTTTTTTTTTTTTAGAGACAGGGTCTTGCTAGGCTGCTGAGGCAGGCCTCAAGTGTGTGATCCTCCTGTCTCAGCCTCTCAAGTGCTGGGATTACGAGTGTGTGCCACCATGCCAGGCTGCCTGGCTCCTTTTGAAGACTCCTGGGAAAAACCTTTCTTCGCATCTTCTGGATTCTGGTGGCTCCCTGGCAGCATAAGTCCAGTACCTGCCTTTCATATGGACTCTTCACACTTGTTTCTCTCCATGGGTGCCCCTTATGCCATGCCATTGGATTAAGGACCCACCAAGATGTCTCAAGACTTTTAATTATATCTGAAAAAAAAAAGTCCCTTTTCCAGATAAGGTTACATTTGCAGGTTCTGGGGGCCGGGGCATGGTCATGGACATGCCTCACGTCTCACGGGGGCCACCGCTGGGTCCGCCCCATCCTCAGTGTAGTGGAACTGAAGGGGATGCGCAGAATGTCTTCACGTACAGAATGTCTTCTCAGCTTTGCCTTCTTCCTCCAGAGCTGGATGATTCCCCCACCAGCTCTCACAGCGGGCTGTACCCACAAGTAGCCATCACTAACCACACCCAGGCACTGTGCCCTCCTCCCATCACCTGGGTCACAGGGATGCTGACCACCTGGGATTGTCTGTCCTCTCCGTGCCTGAGCCCTTCGCGAGCTGTCCTTCACTCATGTGAGACCACGTAACCCCCATCTCTTATCTTACCCGTTTCCTAGGGACCTGAGCCTAAGATCCAGTCTGACCCAAATTCTCCTTTTCTCCATCGAGGACCTTTAAGTTGTTTCTCCCTGTTTAAGCCCAGCATTTTTCCATTCTCAGAATTCTTAGAATGTCAGAGCCGGAGGGGAGCTCAGAACCCTGACAACCCCCTGCTTCTTGACATGGGGCCCAGATTCCTGAGTCCAAAATGCGAGGAATGGAACCTAGTGTTTTCTCTTGCGTTTTGTTTAAAAATACAAAATATATTTTCTAATTCCAAAATAATGCATGTTCAATGTAGAATTAGGAATGGTAAAGAAAAGTATGAGATAATTTTAAAATTCACCCTATTTGTCCATTTATACCTTTAACCTCAGCTACTTGCTCACTGCCTGGGACAGGGTAGCTACTTAATACATACTTACTTGCTGAATTATCTTCAATCTCATCACCAAAGGATAAAAACCACAAGTAGCTTTTGATTGTTCAGCCTTCTAACATTTTATAGTTACAATGTGTATAACAATGTATGTTTTCCGGTATGAATGGATTTTTTTTTTTTTTTTTTTTTTTTTTTTAGGTACTGGGATTGGAACTCAGGGGCATTCTACCTCTGAGCTATACCCCTGGCCCTATATTTTATTCTTTATTTTGAAACCGGGTCTCACTGAGTTGCAAAGGGCCTCACTAAGTAGCTGAGGCTGTCCTCGAACTACAATCCTCCTGTCTCAGCCTCTCAAATGCTGGGATTACAAGTGTGTGCCACCACGCTCGGCTATGATGGATGTTAAACACATAATTTTAAATGTTTTAATATGAAATATACATATTTCATATTTAATATACTTACAATGTATGTTTTTCCATATGGATGAATGTAGAACACACTTTATTTATTTATTTATTTATTTATTTATTTATTTATTTATTTACTGTGGTGCGGGAGATTGAACCCAAAGGCATTCTACCTCCAAGCTATACCCCCAGCCCAATTTATTTTTATTCTTTATTTGGGTTTCACTAAGTTGCTGAGAGCCTCACTAAGGAGCTGAGGCTGGCTTCGAACCTGTGTGATCTTCCTGTTTAGCCTCCCAAATACAGGGATTATAAGCGTGCGCCACCACACCCGGTTTGTAAAACACATTTTAAATGTTTTCATATTATTTCTTCAAATTGCTGCACTAGATCCCCCCCCCAACCCCCGAATCTATTTATCACCACTAGACTTTTAGGTGGCTTCTAATTTTCTGTTGTTACAAACAACATTGTTCCAAACATCCTGGTACATATATTTTCCCAAGTAACCATTTAGGATACATTGTTAGACATGGAAGTGCTAGGTCTGAAGAGTAGGCATATTTACTTATGTATTGTTTATGGGGCATTGAACCCAGGAGCATTCTGCCTCTGAGCTACACTTCCAGCCCTATTTTTTTTGGGGGGGAGGGGTCTTTTTATTTTTTAAACAAGGTCTCACTGAGTTGTAAAGGGCCTTGCTAAGTAGCTGCCCACGAATCCGGATCCTCAGGTGTCTGCCTCCTGAATGGTGAGATTATAAGCAGACGCCACCATGCCTGGCTTGATTTTTTTTTTTTTTATGGTACTTACTGGGGATGAAACCCAGGGGCAGCCTACCTACGAGTTACACCCCCAGCCCCATTTTTTTTTATTCTTTATTTTGAAATAGGATATCACTAAGTTGCAAAGGGCCTAGTAGCTGAGGCTGTTCTCAAACACGATCCTCCTGTCTCAGTCTCCCAAATGCTGGGATTACAAACATGTGCCACCATGCCCTGCCCTGGCTTGATTTTTTAATTTCTAATTTTAATTTTTTCATTACTGGGGATTAGACCCAAGAGAATTCTACCTCAGAGCTACACTCTCAGACCTATTTTTATTCTTTATTTTGAAACGGGCTCTCACTAAGAGAGGGTTTAACTAAGTAGCTGAGGCTGCATCATCCTGTCTCATCCTCCCAAGTACTGGGATTACAAGCATATGCCCATCTTTTTTTTTTTTTTTTGGTACTGGGGTTCCTGGAAACCCTTCTACCTCTGGGTTACACTCTCAGACCTATTTTATACTTTTATTTGGAAACAGGATCTCTTAAGCCAGCAAGCCTGGCTTCAAACTTGCGTGATCCTCCTGTCTTCACCTCCCAAGCGTGGAGATTACAAGCGTGCGCCACCACACCCGGCCCACCTTGATTTTTTTTTTCTTTTTAATTTGAAACAAGGTTTCCCTAAATTGCTGAGGGTTTTGCTAAATGCTGAGGCTGGTCTCCAACCTGCAGTTCTCCTGTCTCAGCCTCTGAAGTACTGGGATTACATTGAATAGGCACATTTTAAGATTTCTGATACATACCAACAAAATGGATGGACAGGCGCATTTTACAGGTGGAGTGGTGCACACCTATAACCCACTGCATAGCACCTTGGCAAGACCTTGTTTTAAAATAGGGCTCGGGGTGTATCTCAGAAGCAGATTGCTTCAGGTTTAGACCTCCAGTACCACCACCACACACACATACACACACACAACACATTTTTCTGCTTCACACTAACAAAATGGCACTGCCAGTGTACTTTCCAAGGTTACCTCCAAGTTTTCGAAAGGCTAAGTAAGGAAAATCTATTGCGTTTTATTATTTTTATGGGGCTGGGAATTGAACCCAAAGCATTATACATGCTACATCCCAGCCCCTCCACTTTTCTGTAAACTTTATGTTCAGATGAGGTCTTACCAAATTGTCCAGGTTTGCCTCAGACTTGTGGCTACCCTCCTGCCTCAGCCTCCTGACCTAATGGTACAGCTTTGACTCGGCAGCCCAGACTTCTCAACTTAAAGCTTTTGCCTTTGGCTAGAATTAGAGCAAATCTACACTACCACACTAGTTACTGACACCTGCTCATCAGAAGCTAGCTGGCCGCAAGGTTTGGAATCAGTATGAAATGAAAACAATAAGCTTAAAGCCTGTGGACTTTTGTTCGAGCTCAACAAAGTTCCTGGTAGTGAAAGCATTGGGATGACTGGCAGAATTGTGCCGTAATTATGATAATGATTTGTGGTGCTGGGGATGAAATCCAGAGGCCGCCTACCTCCGGGGTACACTCCCAGACCTATTTTATATTTTATTTGGAAACAGGGTCTCAGTAAGTTGCCGAGAGCCTCGCTAAGGAGCTGAGGCTGGCTTCGAACCTGTGATCCTCCTGTCTCAGCTTCCCAAACGCGAAAATTACAAGCGTGCGCCACCACGCCCGGCTCCGTACCGCAATTATCGCCCCATTCCCATTTCTACAGACAAAACCCTAAGGCTCTGCCAGTGCCTGCACCTCTGAATCTCCCAACTCCCAGGGCAGGCTGCTACCCCAGCTTAAAGCGGCTGAGGGGCGCGCCCATCCCAGCCCCACCTGGACCGTGCGGAGGAGGCGGGCTGCGCATGCGCCCCTCCGGCCCCGCCCCAGCCCCGCCCGGGAGCGGTTGGGATTTGAATCTGTGGCGGGCTGCAGCCCGGCCTGGCGGGGCATGGGGACCCCCGGCCCCGGCGCGCGGTGCCCGGTGCGGGAGCAGCGTGCTCGCTGGGATCGGAAACGCGCCTGCACCGCCCGGGAGCTGCTGGAGACCGAGCGGCGCTACCAGGAGCAACTGGGGCTGGTGGCCACGGTGCGGACCCGGAGCGCCCTCCCCTGTGGGGCGGGGACCCGAGGCCAGGAAAGGCCTCTGCACGGGCGCTGGCCCCAGTAAAGTGGGTCTTGGACCGTCCTCCTGCATGGGGGGAATCCAGGCAGATTTCTGCAGTTTCTGGCTGCACCTTGGCGTTGGCCTCCCCTTCCTCCGGGCTGAGATGCCTATATTTTCTCCTTCACAGTACTTCGTGGGGATCTTGAAAGCCAAGGGAACCCTGCGACCACCAGAGCGCCAGGCCCTGTTTGGGACCTGGGAGCTCATCTACGGCGCCAGCCAGTGAGTGGAAGGGGCGAGGGCGGGCCCTGGCCTCCGGCACCGACCCCTGAGTCAGAGCGACTCAGGTTCTGAACCCGAGTGCCTTAACCTGCTCATTTTGTGATGGTATTACCTGCGGGCAGGGTTGTGAGGATTAAATGAGCAAGTGCCCTTTTATTGCCCTCTCCCGCACAGAATGCTCCTTCCATACCTGGAAGAAGGATTGTGGGGTGAGGGGCTGGAGGGCTTCTGCCCCCACCTGGAACTCTACACCCAATTTGCTGCCAATGCAGAGAGGTCCCGGACCACCCTACAGGTAACCTGGAGATGACCTCAAATCCACCCTTTCCTTCTTTGCTTTCATTACCTCTTTATCTAGAGACCCAAACTTCATTCATATAGCCCCAGTATTTATTTATTTATTTATTTATTTATTTTTCATTTATTTTTGAGGGTCTAGGGGTGGAACCCAGAGGCATTTGACCTCCGAGCTACACCCTCTGCCCTATATTTTATTCTTTTATTTTGAAACAGGGTCTCACTGAGTTGCAGAGGGCCTCACTAAGTAGCCGAGGCTGTCCGCTAACCGCGGTCCTCTGGTCTCAGCCTCCCAATGTTGGGATTACAAGCGTGAGCCACTACGCCCGGCTCCCCAGTATTTTTTATTATCCTCTGGGGCCCAGTCAGTGCTGAGTTAGCACGGAGTCCAGGTTTCTCTTGGGAGCACATTTTACTGAAAGTTGAGGGGTGTGTACGCAGATGAATGCAATATAAGGAATGGCTTCTCTCCCTGCTGCCAACTCTCTCTCCCTCACTTCAGGAGCAGCTAAAGAAAAACAAACGTTTCCGGAGGTTTGTGAAGCTTCAGGAAGGCCGCCCTGAGTTTGGGGGCCTTCAGTTGCAGGACCTGCTCCCTCTGCCCCTCGAGCGACTCCAGCAGTGAGTGAGCCCCTTGAACTAACCAACCTCTCTGAGATTGGATGACTGCAGCACTCTGTTTTGTGGGGTACCATGGGGGTGTGTCCCAACCCCCCTGATATTCTCCTGGGGACCAAATTTCTTCTACCCCCCGCCCCCAGTACTGAGGATTGAATCTAGGAATGTCTACAGCCTCAGGCCCAGGACTGTGGAGTTCTATATTGAATTGAACTGCACTGGGGCCTGAGACAGGGTATCTGGAGACGTTTGTTGAAATGAGAGACCTGTCTACCATACATTTTCTGCCCCTGAGAATGAGTTAAGGACTCATTGGTTGTCTACAGTGTAGCATCCGTGTGTGTGTGTGTGTGTGTGTGTGTGTGTGTGTGTGTGTGTATGTATCCTCCAAGCTTCAGCCCAGCTTTATTTTTTATGTTGAAACAATGTCCCACTAAGTTGCTGAGGGCCTTGCTGAATTTTAGCTAAGGCTGGTCCCTTCTGTCTGGGGTTACAACCTTGCGCCACAACACCTGGCTTCATTGACTCTTCAATGTGGGATGGAAAAGGACCAAGTGGTGTGAGCCCAGGTTCAAATCCCAGGTGAAAGAGAGAAAAACAGTAGCCAGAAGCAGATCTTTCTTGGCCTTGCAATTGAAGAAAGTCGGGGGGGGGGGCGGATGTGTGTGTGCTGATCTGTGTGTCAAAGCAGAGGGGCAGAGGGAATTTTGTCTGGCTTTACTCCCCCCTATAGACTTCCCCACGTCCCATTCCAGGTACGAGAATCTCGTTGTTGCTTTGGCTGAAAATACAGGTCCCAATAGCCCTGACCACCAACAGCTCACGCGTAAGTCCTTGTTCTCTCCAGTCAGGCTGCCTCTTCCGTGTCCTCTCCTGATTCTGGCTTCCAACAATGTTTGGTATGTCCCTATTTCCCATTAACACGTATAGCTAATAGTTAAAAACAATCCCTTTTCTTCAAGAAGTCAGACCCTGACTCAGGTCCCCTCCAGAATGGCTTGTCTTTCCCCACCCAAGTCAAAGCTGTGTTGGAATTGAGGTGGAGGCTCCTATTCCAGGGGCTGCTCGGCTCATAAGTGACACTGCCCAGAGAGTCCAGACTATTGGTCAGAAACAGAAGAATGACCAGCACCTCCGGCGTGTCCAGGCTCTGCTCAGCGGACGGCAGGCAAAGGCACTTACTTCAGGTAGACGGCATGCTTTCCCCTCGAACCTCAGCTGCCCCTTGCACGCTTACTCCTCTCCCTCTGTAGAACTAGCTCGTCCCCCATTTCCTCAACCTCCCTTTCCTTCGGTACCTGTGGATCCTGGAGCCGTGCCAGGGCAACAGCTCTCCCATCCCCTAGGTCGCTGGTTCCTGCGCCAGGGATGGCTGCTGGTGGTGCCTCCCAGTGGGGAGCCTCGGCCTCGCATGTTCTTCCTCTTCTCTGATGGGCTCCTCATGACCAAGCCTCGACCCCCGCTGCACCTGCTACAGAGTGGCACCTTTGCTTGCAAGGCCCTCTACCCCATGGCCCAGTGTCAACTCTCCAGGGTGTTTGGCCACTCAGGCGGTCCTTGTGGTGGACTGCTCAGTGTAAGTAAGAGGTGGGAATCCCAGGTCCAAAATATATCTCCTATGCCTGTGGACCGGTTTACCTCCGTGGCCTGCGTCCCTTTTCATAGGAACGAGAGGATTGCCGGGGCTGGGGCTTCATGTTTAGTTCTCATTCATCCTTGAGTTACTTCCTGGACACAGCAAAGCCTTCAACTTGGATCTTTCTGAGCCACGCACTAAGAGGTGCCCTCTCCCTAGTTGACCTTTCCCCGTGAGAAGCTGCTGCTTATGTCCACAGACCAGGAGGAGCTGTCACGCTGGTACCACAGTCTGACTGTGGCTATCAGGTAAGTTGTGTCTTCACTCAGGAAGAGTGCCGTGATGAGGCCTAGGATTGAAAACGAGCAGGTCGGGTCCCAGCTTATTCTTGCATCTTCTGGGACGTCCCTCAACCCCGCAGGTGATTGTGTTTGAACCGAGTGCTCACAGTAATGCCTGAATTATCTCCTCTCCGCAGCAGCCAGAAGAACTAGAGTCATCTTACAAATTCCAGAACTCAGGATACTTCAGGGATAGGTCTGAGCCAGAAGAACAAAGGAATCTTCTTCAGCACTAAACAGACCTCAGTACCGTTCATGGTCTGGCCGGGGTCATTTTGTTTGCCAAGCTACTTTGGTTTATCAGCTCTTAAGAATTAAGAAGCAGGGTGTGGTGGCACATGCCTGTAATCCCATACTTGAGAGGCTAGGTCAGGATCACAGGTTCGAAGCCAGCCTCAGAAGGTCCTTGGCAACTTAGTGAGACCCTGTTTCCAAATAAAATAAAATAGGGCTGGGGGTATGGCTCAGAAGTAGAATGCCCCCCTGACTTCAATCAATTTCCAGCAACAAAAAAATAAAAAATAAAAAGGAAATTAGTCAGGTACAATGGTGCATGGCATCTGTAATTCCAATATTTGGGAGGCTGAGACAGGAGGATCAGAGGTTGCAGGCCAGCATCAGTAACTTAGATTCTGTTTCAAAATAATAATAAAAAAAACCCTAAAAAGAGCTGGTAGCACCCCTGGGATTTGACACCCGGTGCCCCCTACCCCCTACACATAGGAAATTAACTCTGACCCAGCTGAAGCTCAGTGGAACCAGCCCTCCAACACAGATGAAGGGATCTGGGACTGACAGTTTATTAAGGTGGCAGCTTTGCAAAGGTGGCTATTTTTAAATTGTGTATAGTTTCTATAATTTATTTTCCTGGATTTTAATAAAGTGATTTTTTTTGGAAAGACCATTCCGTCTCAGCTATGAGAAAGAGGATTTGGGGCCCTGAAGGCTGGCATGCCTGCGGCCTTAGGAAGAGAACTGGAGCTCCCTCTGTCTTCTTGGCTTTCGCTCTGGACCAGCCTGTTTTGTCCTAATAAGGGAAGCTTTTCAAGGAGGCCCAGCTGTCCTTAGGCACCTAGAATATGAGTGTGTGCATGACCAGCTGGGAGGGAAAAATGCACGGAGAAGCATCCAGTCACAAGAACAGACTTTATTTCACGAAACCTGCTGTGCTCCTTCCTTCCTGGCTGGGGCTATGTCCCAGTCCCTCTGTCACAGCCTTGCTGCGTCTTCTCCTTAGCCCCTGCTTCACCTCCCAGGAAGTGGCTGGGTTCCTCGTCTCTGTGCTCCAATTTACAGGCTCCTCCCAGGTCTGACAGTCACCAGCCTCCTCTATTTGTAAGTCCTCAGGAAAGGGTACTCCGGCCTCTAAGGGGAAAGATCAGCGTGTTCCGGTTTTGGAGACTCACTCCCTCTCAATGATCCACCTCTCCCCTCTCAACGCCTTACCTGGCTCTGGAAGCTCCACACCCTTCTCTGGCTCATAGTCTTGTAGAAGCTGGTGGATAGTCTGCAGCTTCATGTTCAGAAGCTCCCGCTGGGCTCCAACTAGAGTAGTCACGCTGCGGAAGTACCCACTCAGGGGCCGCCCAACCTCCCCATTCCTCCCACTTGCCACAAACTCACCGCTCAAAAAGGGGGTCCAGCTGGGCCATCAGAATGTTCAGGTGCTGCTCTGTCTGAGCCAGCTGTTGTGTCAACTGGGCCAGCTGTTGCTCTGAGGGTGAGGGAGAAAAAGGGGGGCAAGGTTAAGAATTCTGTCCCCTGATCTCCCCCCAGGGAAGAGCCTTCTGCCCAACCCACCTGACTGCAGTGGTTCCTTCTTGCCTTTCTCCTCTTGGGGAACTGCATCCTCATCTTTGCTCTGTCCGGGAGGAAGGAAAAGGGCAATACTGTAGCAGCAAAGTTCTGCTCCAGCACCTCAGTCTGCAGACACAGCCAGGAGAATTTGGTAGAGAAAGCTATTGGTTTTTTACCTCGAGAATCACAATTATGCTAGTCCAGCTCCTCAGCCTGGACATGAAGCAGCATGTTAATATGCCCCACAAACGTTCTGCTGAAACTTCAGGAAGGAGCAACTCTCTCCAGCTTGGTAAATCTCTGGTTGCCAGTTCACAGACAAAACCAAAATGTGTCTTTCATGTATCTTTCCATTGATGCTGATTACCTCCTTTTAAGCAATGCCTGTCTCTCCAACATGATAGCCCCTCAGGAACCTGAAGATAATGGTTATACCCCTGCCTGCTTTCTTAGTCTTTTCTTTTTGTGTGTGTGGTACTGGGGGTGGAACCCAGAGGCTTTCTACCTCCGGGCTATACTCCCAGACCTATTTTATATTTCATTTGGAAACAGGGTCTCACTAAGTTGCTGAGAGCCTCACTAAGTAGCTGAGGCTGGCTTCGAACCTGTGTGATCCTCCTGTCTCAGCCTCCTGAATGCTGGGATTACAAGCTTGCGCCACTATGCAGGGCTTGTGCTTGCTCTTAAAGCAGTGCTCTGAGAATAACATTCCCCCAGTGTCTGCTCAGCAGGTAAAGCACAATAACTTGTCTGAGCACAGATGTGGGAAGTAGGTTGTTAACACATCACACAATAAACTTAGCAGTCAGTTGGAAGGCCTCTTTCATTGGTGCTGCTAGTAAGGTATGTTTCTTTCTGACTGTACTTGGGTCCAAGAATAGAATGTATTAATCCATCCTTGTTATGTTTCACGATTAAATTTAGGCCCTCCTCCTGCCCTGTCAAATTGGGATCATTACTAGCTGTCTCTTCTAGTTTCATATCATTTCCAAATTGGCTCTGCCCTCTATTTCCTAATACAAGTAAGTGATAGGATCCGGATTGAAGGTACAGCCCTAGATAGTACTATTTCCCATGTCAACAGTTGCAATCCACCAAAATGTACGGCGAGCTCACATTTCAGGGGCCTTCTTCCCAAGCAGAACCTGAGATTACTTGGTGTCTTGAACTCTAGACACTCTAGCTGTAGCACTCAACTGCTTGTTCCAAGGTTGGAATCTCACCAGGAGCCAGACTTTTGCTGTACGGACACCAGTTGGGTTCAAATCCCAGCTCCACCAATTACTAACTGGGTGACTCCCAGCAAGTGATCTCCTTGCACTGGATTGTGGGAGGAGCAAATGGGACCGTCATTATTTACAATTTACCAGGCGCCCTTCACTTCCATTACCTCTGGATCCTCAAAACCCCATAAAGTGGGAAGCCAAGGAACTACGACCGCCTTTATTTTACAGACAGATGGGAAGTGGTGTTTTGTTTTTGGCAACTTAGCGCCCCCCTGGGAGATTCAGGCCCGGGGCGCCCTCGCCCCAGACCGTCCCGCACCTGCAAACACTTGTACAGCACAAAAGCCACGACGGCCGCGGTGTACAGAGCCCCCAAAGGCAGCGCCCCGGCCCGGGCCCGCTCGCGCTGGTCCTTGGGCGGCGATCGCCGCCGGGGTTCGGTGGCCCCGGGGTTCACCTGGGCGCCGTGCCCTGCGGAGGGAGGGCGGAGACCCGTCAGCAGAGCGGGGCTCCTCCCTTGCAGACCCAGCCTCCCTCCAGCAGCCCTCTTGGGTACCTGGGTGTGCCCCAAGGTCGGGGCCGGGGTGCTCTCCGCGAACCCCGAGCAGCGCAAATACAAGCAGCAGCCCCAGCACACCCAAGAGCGAGACCGCGCCGGCCATTGCAGGCCCGCAGGAGGGCTCGCAGGGCGGACGGCGGCTGCAGCGTTGGCTTCCCGCCGCAGTGCGCACGCGCGCCGGGACCCGAGCGCTTCCCGCTCAGGGTCTCCCTGGGAAGCCACGCCCACCCTCGTGGGCGGGACCAGAGCATATTTGCATAAAGCCAAGTCCGTTTTACTAAATTGTTTTTTTCCCCCATCCATTTAGGTATTGTATTAGAATGTTCCCCAAAATCCTGTAGCCTTAACAAATTATTCCTAATGAAAAACTCATTTTTCTTACACCATTGTCCTCACCCTACTCGTAAAATAAAATTTCACCTAGAGCTATAAAAAGAGCTCCACAGTAGCTGGAGAGAGCTCGCGTTGAAGGCCTGCTTCCTAGGCTACACACGGGGGACCTGGTTCCTTACCTATTGCCTAGGGGAAAGTCCCCGGACCCTCGGCAGAGAGTGCCGCGTGCGCACGCGCGCAGACCTCCCCCGCTCACTGCTACCCGCCAAGAAGCGACCCCGCCGGGGAGCCGAGCGGCGTGCTGCGGGGCGTCCTCCGTCAACCCTCCTAGTCACGCAGGCAGTGCGCCCCCGCGCGCACCAACCTCACGGGGCTCATTCTCAGCGCGGCTGGCTTTTGTCAAGAGACCGGACTTGTTCTCACTTAGCTTAATGAGCAATTGCTTTTTCTTTGGAGGAGGAGGGTACTGGGGATTGAACCTCCGAGCTACATCTCCAGCCCTATAACCTTATTTTATTTTATTTTATTTTATTTTTGTGTATGCTACTGGGGATAAAACCCAGGGGCATTCTACCTCCGAGCTACACCCCTATTCTTTATTTTGAAACAGGGTCTCGCTGAGTTGCAGAGGGCCTCACTAAGTAGCTGAGGCTGGCCATGGACCTGGGATCCTCCTGTCTCAGCCTCCCAAGTACTGGGATTATAAACGTGTGCCACAACATTCGGCAGCGGCAAATTAATCTTTCTATATCTGTCTCCACCCCGGGAATGGAGATAGTAATATGCATGCTCTCCAAGGATCATTGTGATAATTTAAGCAAAAACTGTTTAAATCTGTCCGTACCTATTTGTGATTTTTTTTTTTTTTTTTGTACTGGGGATTGAACCCAGGGTCATTTTACCTCCCAGCTGCACTCCCAGTCTCCCCCCCCCCTTTTTTTCTTTTTTGGTGGTACTGGGGTTCCTGGAAACTGGGGTTCCTGGAAACCCTTCTACCTCCGGGCTACACTGATCCTCTTGTCTCTGCCTCCCAAGCGCGGGGATTACAAGCCTGTGCCACCACGCCCGGCCCAGTCTCCCATTTTTGAAACTGTCTAGAGCCGAGCATGGTAGTACACGCTTGGTATCTCAGCATTCGGGAGTCTGAGACAGTAGGATTGAGGTTCGCGGACAGCCTCAGCTACTTAGTTGAGGCCCTTTGCAACTCATTCAGGAGTTGAAAAATTCGTGGCGCAGCTTGTAATTCCAGCATTGGGCAAGTTGAGACCGCAGTGCAGGAACAGCCTCAGCTACTTAGCGAGGCTCTTCACAACTCAGTGAGATCCAGTTTCAAAAGTAAAAAAAGACTAAAAAAAATAGGGTTGAGGGTGTAGCTCACCCTGGAAGAAAGAGAGAGAGAGGGAGAGAGAGAGAGAGAGAGAGAGAGAGAGAGAGAGAGAGAGAGAGAGAGAGAGAGAGAGAGAGAGAAAGAGAAAACAGGGTCTAAATTGCGAGGCAGGCCTGAAACCTATAGTCGTCCCTTGGGAATTACTTAATCCCAAACACTGGCATTACATGAGTGTGCCACCTCACCCAGTTCAAAAGTAATCTTTTCATATTCAGATTCAATAGAAATATAACCAGAGCTGGCTGTGGTGGTGCACACTTGTAATCCCAGTACTTGGGAAGCTGAGACAGGAGAATTGCAAATTCAACAACAGTCTCAGCAAGTAATGAACCTAGTAAGACCCTGTTTTAAAAAAAAAAAAAGCCTGAGAGTATAGCTCAGAAGTAGTAGAAGGCCCTGGGGTTCAATTCCCAGTATCATAAGAAAACAAATAAAATAAAAATTTTCTTTCATGTAAAGCAACAGGTATACAAATATAGGAGGGTCGCAGTTTGATGACAGCCTCGGCTACTTAGTGAGGCCCTTTGCAATTCAGTGAGACCCTGTTTCAAAATAAAGAATAAAAAAATAGGGCTGGGGTGAGCTCAGAGGTAGAATGCCCCTGGGTTCCATCCCTAGTACTGCAAAATAAATAAATAAATAAGCAAATAAAATAAGCAATACCAGCCTCAGAAATTTATCATGGCCCTCAGCAATCTAGGGAGACCTTGTTTCAAAATAAAAAAATAAAATCTAGCTGGGGAATATAACTCAGAAGAAGAATGCCTCTGAGTTTAATCCCCAGTACCACTAAAAGAAAAAAAAAAAAGCAACAAAATATGTTGATTTGAAACTTATACATCAACTACTAAAGATATTTTGGAGAATAAGATTTTTGTCATTGACTTTTTTTTAGCTAAATCTGAAACATGGCAATAGTAAATAGATTAAAATTTAGTGGATTTTTTTTTTTGTGTGTGTGGTACTGGGCTGGAACCCAGGGGCCCTCTACCTCCGGGCTATACTCCCAGCCCTATTTTATATTTTATTTGGAAACAGGGTCTCACTAGGTTGCTGAGAGCCTCACTAGGTAGCTGAGGCTGGCTTGGAACCTGTGCGATCCTCCTGTCTCAGCCTCCCAAGCGCGGGGATTACAAGCGTGCGCCACCATGACAGGCGCGCCAGGTGATTTATTTATTTATTTATTTTAACATTCTCTACAGACAGTACACTCTCTTACTGCCTGCAACTGAAAGGGCAGAACTTCTCCAGTCATCCTCATCCTTGGCAGGCTGCTGTCGTCTAATTTGAATTATATTCGTATTCAGAATTTCGGGTCCCTCTTCCCACATCAACAGCTACCTACAGGGCTGGTGCTCCTCTCCCTCAGAGTGAACAAGGACAAAGACAGGCTCAGCTTGCTGGGTAACTCTGGTGCAGAGATTCCTTTAAAACAATTATCTGGCCTGGCGTGGTGGCGCACGCTTGTAATCCCCACGCTTGGGAGGCGGAGACAGGAGGATTGTGCAGGTTCGAAACCAGCCTTGCTGGCTTAAGAGACTAAGTTAAAATACATACATACATACATATATATACATATATATATATATATATATATATATATATATATATATATATATATATATATGATAGGTCTGGGAGTGTAGCCCGGAGGTAGAAGGGTTTCCAGGAACCCCAGTACCACCAAAAAATAAAAAATAAATTAATTTTAAAAATTATCTGAAGCCAGGCATGGTGGCGCACGCTTGTAATCCCCGCGCTTGGGAGGCTGAGACAGGAGGATCGCACAGGTTCAAAGCCAGCCTCAGCTACTTAGTGAGGCTCTCAGCAACTTAGTGAGACCCTGTTTCGAAACAAAATATAAAAATAGGTCTGGGAGTATAGCCCAGAGGTAGAAGGCCCCTGAGTTCCACCCCTAGTACTACAAAAACAAACAACAACAACAACAAAAACCAATTAACTGAAAGGGACAGTTCCCTTCAGAACAGTTTAGATGACCGGGTGTGGTGGCGTACACTTGTAATCCCTGCGCTTGGGAGGCGGAGACAGGAGGATGGCACAGGTTCGAAGCCAGCGTGCTGGCTTAAGAACCCCTGTTTCCAAAAATAAAAAAGTCTAAAAATAGGTCTGGGAGCATAGCCCGGAGGTGGAAGGGCTTCCAGGAACCCCAGCACCACCAAAAAAAAAAAAAAAAAAAAAAAAAAGAACTGTTTGGATGAAGTGCGTCTTGGAGTGGTGAAGCTAGCGTCCCATATTCCTCCTTCCATCTATAACACCAGTAGCAACAGTGACGAGGATTCCCCTCCGTATTTTCCCCAGGTTGGCCTTAGGCTGTGGCGGCACCGCGGCTGCCCAAGGCCCTTCTCCAGAGTACGCGCTCATCTATGGGACTGGACATCCTGGGGCAGAAGAAGGAGCCTGTCCTTGTTGGTCCTGTTTCACGCCACTTCTGCCCCTGGGAGTCTTCCTGGGCTCGCCTGCTCAGATCGTAGGGCCTGGCCTGCGTCTCTTCTCTGGTGGAGTGGCGCGGGGCCTGCGGTGGGGAGCCAGAGTGGCAGGTGCAGGCACAAGGCGGTGTCTTGGTTCTTTCGCTCATCCATCCCCTCCCCCTTAACTTCCCGGAAACCAACTGGCAACTACGCCCCAGCAGTATTGGGGATGCTGAGCTGAGCTGTGGGGGCCAGGTGCAGGGGGGACGGGAGTCGGGAGCTGTGGCAGGGGCAGGCCATGAACCCGGCTGGCCGTGGGCTCAGGCAGTGTATTTCTGGACCCGGCTCTTACATCAGTGGTGATGAGCAGAGAGGACAACTGCACGCAGCCACTAGCCCTGGGTGAGCTGGTGGGGCAGGGGCTGTGGGGGTCCCCTGGGCATGGTGGGAGTGGAGTGGCTGGGCAGTAACGCCCCTTCCTGTCACACCCACAGGCATCCCCTCCATGGCCGAGGCCTGGGGCCTGTGGGCCCTCTTAGGGGCTGTGACGCTCCTGCTATTCATGTCACTGGCGGCGCTCTTGTCCCAGAGAGTCAGTGGCCGGAGCAGGAGCCAGCCGGCGCAGGGATGGTGAGTGGGGGAACAGGGGTGCGTTGCCCAAGGGCTTCCTCTTACCAAGAAGTCCCCACTCACCCCCCAAACTCTGTGTTGCAGCTCTGGAGAGCCAGTGGACGAGGTTCCCCTGTACGGAAACCTGCACTATCTGCAGATGGGTAGGCGCCGCAGAGGCGAGGGCACGGGCCCTGGTGCATGGGACGGGCAAGGAGGAGGAGGGACAAGAAGCTGACCAGGTTCCTGTTCCCATCCCAGGACGGCTGTCTCAAGAGCCAGGGCCGGAGCAGCAGGATCCAGCCCCTGGAGGCCCTGCCAGGGTGAGCCAGCAACAGCTAAAAAGGGGAGGAAGGGCCGGGGCTTTTGAGGGTCCAGTGACCTAACACCCTTGCGTCTCCAGGCTGCAGAGGAGACGATGTGCTATACCAGCCTGCAGCTGCGGCCTCCTCAGGGCCGGATCCCCAGCCCTGGGACCCCCATCAAGTACTCAGAGGTGGTGCTGGACTCTGAGCCAACGCCCCCGGCCCCCGGCCCCGAGCCGGAGCTCTACGCCTCAGTGTGTGCTCAGACACGCAGAGCACGGGCTTCCTTCCCGGATCAGGCCTACGCCAACAGCCAGCCTGCGCCCAGCTGAGAGGGAGGGCCTGGCACGGTGGGCACGGTGCCCTGCTGCTCTGTCCGGGGTATGCCAGTTTCTCGGTTACCCCCGAGGACTGCCAGCCCCTGCCCAGTGACCTGTGGTGACCCCTCCCAAACCTATCTGAGCAACCAGGGAGATAGCTCAGTATGGCGGGCCCCTGGCCTCCTGGGGAAGAAGCAAAACGCACCCTCCCCACTTGTCTCTTCTGTCTGCTCTTCCCAGCCCCAATCCCAGGTTCTGACTTCTCCCTCCTTCCAAGTTTAACCAGATCCTCCCCACCCCACCCCAGCCTCCCTGCACCTCAGTCTCCCCAGGCACAGGAAGTGGGTAGGGGTGCAGGCGCTGGAGAGGATGTGGGCACGGATCATCCTTGGGAGCCCGGGGCTAGAAGGGTCTTGGGACCCGTGGACCTGAGGGACCCAAGCTTCTGACCCGAGGGCCCTCAAGGGAGAACGTGGTCCCCATGCTGCCGGCTCTGGCATGTTTCCAAATAAAACTTCTCAAAAAGTGTTTAAGTTCTTACCTAGAGGGCTGCACTCCTGGGCTGCCTAGCTGAAGAGAGGGACAGAGAGGGATGGAGAGGGACTACAGAGGTGGCCACTAGGGGTGGAAAGAGAGCCCAGCTTCTCAGCTGCTACAACATTCCCAGGATCTGCACTTACCCAGTTGCTCCTGGCTCCGCCAGTTCACCATCCCTGAGCTACTCTCCATAACTGTGCCAGCTCCCTTACCACCTGCCGGCCTAGCCCCCCACCGGCCCTCCCACCTAGGCCCACCCTAGGCCCTGTTTTGGCATTGGTAGCCCTGCGTTTACTCTGTCATCTATAAGCCTCCACTGGCCCCTTTACCCATCGCTATGGCAACAGTTCACTCCGTCTCTGCTTTATTCTCAGCTGTCACCCACAGTCCCGGCAACCGCTTTCTTGTCACCACTTTCACATAATACCTGTCCAACGCCTATCCACCACCACCTGCTTCCTTCTCCTCCCCTACTCCTCCTCTTTTGTAGTGCTGGGGACTGAACACAAGCCCCTCACCCATGCTGGGTAAGCATTCTACCACATCTACATCCCCAGATCTTTTCTTTTTTAAGCTTTTACTTTGAGATAGGGTCTTCCTAAATTCCCCAGGCTAACCTTGAATTTGTGATCTTCCCGATTCAACCTTCTGAGTCAGCCCGAGACTCAGTTTCTAAATTTGTAAGACAGGAAATTAATGGTGTCTATTTTTTAAATTTTTGGTGATGGAAATTGAACTCAGAGGCATTCTACCTCTGAGTTACAACCCCCCAGCCCTATTTTATTTTTTATTTGGAAGCAGAGTCTCTCTAAATTGCTGAGGGCCTCACTAAGTTGCTGAGGCTGTCCTTGAACTTGCAGTCCTCCTGTTTCAGCCTCCCAAGTACTTGGATTACAAGCGTGCGCCACCACGCCTGGCTTGATGTCTATTTTTTAAAAGGTGGTTGTGTGACTTAAAAGAATTATTATATGCTAAGCACTCAGAAGACGGTGAGTGCTCAATAATGCTCAGAATTACTAAAATCAGTGAACAAATGGGATCGTTGGAGGAGCTCATAGGTGGAGTGCCTGGGAGCAGGGGTGGTGCATAGGAAGCCCGCCAAGAATATAGGACAGAACGTGGCCCAGCAGCAGGAACCACAGGCAAAAGAAAGGCTTCTCGGGAGGAGCTGACTATTCATCCAGCATTGCTGGAGGGGACGTAGGGGAGGAAATGGCCAGATGAGCTGGCAGCGTGGACAGAAGCCAAATTACAGGGGCCTGATTACACCACGCCAAAGAATTCAGATTCTATCCTGGAGGTAGGGTGGAGGAGGAGTCACTGAAGGTTTACTTGTGTGTGTGTGTGTGTGTGTGTGTGTGTGTGTGTGTGTGTGTGTGTATGCGTGCGTGTGTGTATTAGTCACTGGGGATGGATTGACCCAGGGGAATTCTAATTCTGAGGCACATCCCCAGCCCTATTTTATTTTTTATTTTGAAACAGGGTCTTGCTAAGTTGCTAGGGGCCTTGCTAAGTTGCTGAGGCTGGCCTTGAGCCTGCGATCCTCCTGTCTCAGGCTTCCACGCACTGGGATTATTGGGGGTGGGCCACGACACCCTGCTGTCACTGCAAGGGATAAACACACGTATGGACACTAACTCCACCAGCTGCTGTGTGGATCTGAGGTCTGCAGGACTAGAATCGGGCAGAGTGTAAGGAAGACGTCACAATACCTAAGTGAAATGATGGCAGTAGCAGCAGGGATGGAGATGAGGTGATGGATTAGAGATGCTTAGGCCAGGTGGGTGACACACATCCATGATCCAGCTGCTCTGAAGGTGAGGCAGGAGGACTACCTGGGTATTTTAGTGGGCCTCTGTTTCAAAATACAATAAAAAAGGGCTGGGGAGTGTTACAGTTTAAATGGTGAAGGTTCTTTTTCTTATTCAAGGAAAGTTTGTTGAATAGAAAAATTAAAACTAACAGTCAGCTCAGTGCAGCTTTAACAAATCTTCATTACAAAATCAGTAGGAAACAGAACAAGTAGGAAATAGAGAAGGAAAAAGCAGCATGCTGACCGCATGCTGGAGACCCCAAAGATGGAACTCTGGTCCCTTTTTGGGAGCCCCCCCAACCTTTATATAGATTTTGTATTGGTATCTTTCTCATCAGCGTTACCAAGGCAATGGGCTAGTTACTTATTCCTTAGCCAGGTGGTGCCTCTTTGTCTCCTGACAGTGCACTTACTAAGTGCAAGGGTCAAGAATCTACCTGGAGCGGGGTGTGGTGGCGCACGCTTGTAATCCCAGCATTTGGGAGGCTGAGACTGGAGGATCGCGGTTCGCAGGCAGCCTCAGCTACTTAGTGAGGCCCTTCGCAACTCAGTGAGACCCTGTTTCAAAATAAAGAATAAAAAATTGGGCAGGGGTTGTAGCTCAGAGGTCAAATGCCTCTGGGTTCCATCCCAGACCTGAAAAAAAAAAAAAAAAAATCTACCTGGCCCTCGGCTCTATTGTACTGGACAGTATTAGTTGCTCATCAACTAGGGTGCTTTGAAGCCACACACAAAGTTTACCTTTCCTATGCCCAAGCCGGATCCCAGAGGAGAGGAGGTAAAAAGAGGCACCAATTGCCTTTATTGTAGTTTTAGGGCTAATGGCTTCAGTTGACTCTAAGGCTTTTACTATAGGTTAATCATTAGAATGAAGGGCAAAGACAGAGAGGAACTCTGCATTGTAACAGCTGCAGCCCCCTCCCTGTCTGAGTGCCTGCACAGCACCTAGGCTCTGACTATATTTTATACTTTGGAAATTATCAAAGCAATTTTCCAATAACGGCACATTAATACATTTTGACTCCTCTTCCCAAATCTGGTACAGGGTGGTAGTTCAGTAATAGAGTGCTCCCTGGATTCCATCTCAGTATTGAAAAAAAAAAAAAGAAAAAAGAAAAGAAAGGGAGGGGGATTTAGCTCAATGATTGAGTGCTTGCCCAGCAAGTGCAAGGCCCTCTGTTTAGGAGGGGAAGGAAAAAAGAAACAAAGAAAGCCACAGGTGTGGTGGTGCAAGTCTAATTCTAGCACTTGGGAGACAGAGGCAGGAGGCTGGCAGATTGGAGACCAGCCTCAGCAATTTAGCAAAACCCTGTTTCAAAATAAAATAAAATAAAATAAAATAAAATAAAATAAGGAAGCTGGGCATGGTGGTGTTCCGGTACTCTGGGAGGCTGATATAGGAGGATTGCAGGTTCGCTGCCACCCTCAGCTACTTAATGAGACCATCAGCAACTTAGCGAGACCCTGTTTCAAAATATAAAATAAGATAGGGCTAGGGGTGTAGCTCTGAGGTAGAATACCCCTGGATTCAATCTCCAGTACCACACACATGAAAATAAAACAAAGAATAAAAAAATAGGGCTGGAGGTGTAGCTCGGAGGTAGAATGTCCCTGGGCTCAATTCCCAGCACTGCAATAAATAAAAAAATACATAAATAAAAAATAAAGAATAAAAAAGGGCCGAGGGGTGTAGCCTGGAGGTAGAATGCCCTTGGGTTCAATTCCTAGATTAAAAAAAAAAAAAAAGCCTCATCTATCACACCCTTCCATCTTTGGGGCTAGAGCCTGAAACACCCCCTCCTAAGTGCCCATCACAGTGATGAGCCTCGCCCCATACTGGCAGCTCCTGACAGCAACACACACGGATCTCTGCCTCTCGCTCCCAAGTCCTGGCATCTTGTTTGCTGCCCTTTCCATCTTTCCTATCGCCAGTCGATGATCCCACCCCTCACTTTGGCCAAAGCCCCAACCTGGCGAACTCCTTCTTAGTCCTAGTCTTCTATACAGGACAGGAAAAAAATGCGTCTTCACGTTGACTCTGAGCTCTACGCAATCTCCGCATAGGGTGTGTGTACAGGCAGGTTCAGCTTGAAAGACCTTTCTGAGGTTTGAGGGGCAGAAGAAAGGGGGAGCTGAGGTTATCACTTCCAAGCTTCCCTGCTTCCCACTAAAGAGTCCCAAAGAAAACCACAAAGCAAGAACCCTGTGCTTGATTCTGGCCAGGCGGTCGCTCTGAGAAGGGGATCCTCCCTTCCCAGAAAACCCGAAATGCCTCTGGCGCCCTGGACTTCTGAGGATCCCAACCTGAGCCTCCCCGGGGGGAGGGAGGGTGGCTTGGGGGCGGACACCGGATGAGGGGAACCACCGGCAGCAGGATGTGGGGTGCTAAAGGGCCACCGTGCTTTTGAAGATGGCTCAAAGTGTCTCTGCCGGGACGACATTGGAGCTTCACCCTGGAAGAAGCGGGAGCTAGAATCCCTGAGACGAGCTAGAATCCCTGGGACGAGCCGGAAATCAGGACTGAGGGCTGCAAAGCTCCGAGCCCAGGCCGCACACCTGAGCCGGTGGAACTGCTCTCCCAGCCTGGCACTCGGGGCTAAGTCCTAGCGCCCCCGCCTGGCAACAAGCGGCATCGCCGCCGCCTCTGCGCATGCGTCCTGCTGCGCGGTCCGCGGAATCCTGGGAGTTATAGTCCAGCGGTTGGGGGCCACCCTGAAATCCAGCCCTGGGTGGACCGCAGCCCAGGCTCCCCGCTCCTCGCCTCTGCCTCTACGATCGCGAAGAAGCCGGCACGCTCAGTCTGGGGCTAGCGACTCCACTCCCCCATAGCCGTCGCTCGTAAATTGAGTTTCCATAAAACGATTTTTCTCTTTATGTGTGGTTGCAGTGGGGGTGTGAGATGGACTTTGATTGCCCAGTCCTGGAAGCCTGGATCTTTTGCATTCGTTCTCCTCTGCAATCCTTCAGTTTTGTTTTGTTTTTTCCTTATTAACTTGTCTCCATCATTAAAGTTCGTGCTCTGGCCCAGGCCCTGAGCGCTGAACACCAGGACCGAGGCTGCGTCCTAACTAGTCTCTGAATGCAGGCACATACCCACACCTCTCTAGCTGGTCGACTCCTCTCACCTGGAGGAAGGATGGGAGAAATAGGTAGGAAGGAGACCCGAGGGAAGGACAAGGAAAATACGACTCTAATATGGAAGACTTTGCTAAAGTTCCTCATACCTTCACTCCCCAAGGCAGTTTTCTCTCCCAGGCCTATCACTCCCAAGTTCCCAGGAAATCTGTAAATCTTAGAGTTAACCAAAAATTATAATTACTGCCTGCACTGTTATTTATCCCACTATCTGTTGATCAGACAACAGAGACCACATCAAGGATGTGGAAGATGACCAGATCACCATAAAGCATTTTGTGTTCAGTGGGCTAATCCATGCTCACATAACTTCCTATGCCCACGCTTCACCGAGAGTCCTTTAGAAGAAGAGTGGAAGCCAGGCATGGTGACCCATACTTGTAATCCCAGTACTTGGGAAGCTGAGACAGGAGGATCTCAGGTTCAAGGACAGCCTCAGCAACTCAGTGAAACCCTGTTTCAAAATTTAAAAATGAGATAGGGCTAAGGCTTAGTGAGACCCTGTTTCCAAATAAAATATAAAATAGGGCTGGGAGTATAGCCCAGAGGTAAAAAGCCTCTGAGTTCCACCTCCAGTACCACCAATAAATAAATAAATAAATAAATAAATAAATAAATAAATAAATAAAACAGGGTCTCACTCAGTTACAAAGGGCTTCACTAAGTAGCTGAGGCTGGCCACGAACCTGTGATTCTCCTGTCTCAACCTCTCAAATGCTGGGATCACAAGTATGTGCCACCACACCCAGCTCCCAGCCCTTTTTATGTGTGTTTTGTTTGTTTTGTGGTTGTGTGTGTGTGTGTGTGTGTGTGTGTGTGTGTTACTGGAGATTTAACTCAGAGGCATTCTATTTTCAGATTACACTCCCAGCTCAATTTTATTTATTTGGCAACAGAGTCTTACTAGGTTGATGAGAGTCTCACTACTTGCTGAGGTTGTCCTTGAATCTATGATCCTCCTGTCACAGCCTCCAAAGTACTGGGATTAGAGCTTGTTATTTTTTTTGAAACAGTGTTTCACTGGGTTGCCAAGAGTTTCACCAAATTACTGAGGCTTTCCTGACTTGAAATTATATTACAGAGCTATAGTAATAAAAATAGCATGGTATCAGCACAAAAACAGACAATAGACCAATGAAACAGAAAATACAGAAACAAATCCATACACTTATAGCCAACTGATTTGCAAAAAAAGTGCCAGACATGTACGTTGGAGAAGAGAGCCTTTTCAACAAATGGTGTTGGGAAAACTGGTTATCCATTGTAGAAAAATGGAAATAAATCCTTACCTCTCACCCTGCACAGGAGTCAAAGACCTGGAAATTAAACTAGAGACTTTGAAGCTACTAGAAGAGGTTATAGGTCCAACACTCCAACATATAGCACAGATAGAAACTTCTTCAACAAGACCCCCATATCTCTTAAAACAATAATTAATAAATGGGATGTATTAAACTAAAAAGTTTCTGCTCATCAAAGGAAATCAAGAGTTTAAAGAGAAAGCCCATAGAATGGGAGGACATCTTTGCCAGCTATCCCTCTCACAAAGGACTAATATCTAGAATATACAAAGTACTTAAAAGACGCAACACAAAAACAAATAAACCTTATCAAGAAATGGGCAATTGAACTAAGTAGACACTTCACAAAAGAAGAGAAAAAATGGCAAATAACTACATGAAAAAATATACAACATCATTAGCAATTAGTGAGATACAAATCAAAACTACACTGAGAATCGTCAAGAATGGCAGTCATCAAGGAGTAAAACAACAACAAATGTTGGTGAGGATTGGGGAAATAGAAACTCTTCTGCACTGTTGGCGGGACTGCAAATGAGCTCAGCCACTATGGAGATCAGTGTGGAGATTCCTCAGAAAACTGGGAATGGATCCACCATATGATCCAGCTATACCACTCCTGGGTATCTTTCCAAAGGGACTGAAATCAGAGAGATCATAGTGATACATGCGTATCCATGTTTATATAAGCACAATTCACAATAGCCAAATTATGGAAACAACATAGGTATCCATCAGCAAATGAGTACAAAATTATGGGATAAAACATACACACAATGGAATTCTACTAAGCAATAAAGAAGAACAAAATTATGTCATTTGCAAGAAAAATGGAAGGACCTGGAGAACATTATGTTAAGTGAGATTAGCCAATCGCAGAAAGCGGAGGGTCATACGTGTTCTCTAATCTGCAGAAGCTAGGGAGTAGTTGGGATGACCCAGGGACTTCAGGAACTGCAGGGGAGCCAGGGAGGTGGTCCCGCGGAGGGGAGGAGGGAGAGGGAGGACCGATGAAGGAATCACTCCCATTGACATAGTGTGAGCATATCAGTGTCAATCTCTGACCCTGTTTGGGGGGAACTGGAGAGGATGGGGAAAAGCCCAGCTAGTGCTGTGTGTGTGAACGTGACCAACACTATGAACAACATGATGATGTGAGAATACAATGCACCGATGGAAGTATAAAAAGAAAAGAGAAAGAGGGTCTTTACGGCAGAGGTTCCATAATAGGAAATTCTTTGTTTTTGCGAGTCTGGGGGTGGAACCCGGGGGCATTTGACCTCCAAGCTACACCCCCTGCCCTATTTTTTTATTCTTTATTTTGAAACAGGGTCTCACTAAATTGCGGAAGGCTTCACTAAGTAGCTGAGGTTGTCTGCGAACCTCAATCCTCCGGTCTCAGTCTCCCAGATGCTGGGATTACAAGCATGCGCCACCACACCCGGCTTCCCCTGCCCTATTTTTTATTCTTTATTTTGAAACCGGGTCTCACTGAGTTGCAGAGGGCCTCACTAAGTAGTAGCTGAGGCTGTCCATGAACCGTGATCCTCCAGTCTCAGCCTCCCAAATGCTGAGATCACAAGCATGTGCCACCACACCCGGCCCATAATAGGAAATTCTTAAGGAATTACTTATGGGCAGGAGAAGCCTTGAAACCATCTGGCCTTAATCTTTGGCCTTGCTATGCAGTCTGTCAAAATGACTTTATTTTACGTATTTGTTACTACTTTGTGGTACGGGGATTGAACACAGGGGAGCTCTACCACCTAGCTGTACCCCCAGCCCTTTTTACTTTCTATTTTGAGACAGGATCTTGCTAAGTAGCCGAGGTTGGTTTCAAACGTACAGTCCTCCTGTGGAAATCTCCCAAGTGCTAGAATTACTAACTTGTGCCCCTGCACCGGCTTAAGTTGGTTTTAAATTCCAAGCTGGTTTGGCTCTGAGGAAGGAAACAGTTAGGACATGGATAGAGACCAAGTCTTAATGACTTCATTTACAACCTTGGTTCCAGCCATGCCCAGAGCAAGGTCTGCCTTCTGGACTTTTGGTTAAATGAGCTAAGAAATTCCTTTTCTGCTTAAGTCAAAGTTAGATTTCCTATCTCCTGCAACCACTAGCTCTGACTAATTCTGTGGGGAAAGATCAGCCGACCCGACCCGGGACAACGGAAGAGGCTGAGCTGCAGATGCCTGCGGTGTGGCTCAATTCCTCCGCGAGCTCCCTCCTTGAGCTTCCGGCACTATCATGGCGTTCGGCCCTGCACTATTTCTACTTAATCGATGGCTGAAGTCGGTCTCATGGTTAGATTATCATTTTCTAGAATTATAAACTTAGAAGGAGGCTGAAAGATCTGGTTGAAACTTACACCTACTGCAGGAACTACCCTAGGACACTGCCAGTGACGGGAACTTCACTGCTGAAGAAAGACTTGTTGCCAATCTTTTTCTCTTTTCTTTTCAGTATTGGGGATTGAACCTAGGAGGGTTCTACCTCTCGGTTACACCCCAGCACCCACTTTTTGGTAGTACTGGGGATTGAACCCAGGGACATTCTACCTCTGAGCTACACCCTCAAGCCCTATTTTATTTATATTTTGAAACAAGGTCTTATTAGGTTGATGAGTCCCACTACTTGCAGAAGCTGCCCTTGAACCTGTAACCTTCCTCTTCAGCTTCCCAAGTACTCACCTGCCTTTTTTTTTTTTTTTTTTTTTTTTTTTTTTTGAGGTAATGGGGATGGAATCCAGGGGCATTCTACCTCTGAGCTACACCCCAGCTCTATTTTTTTTTTCAGTCTTTTTTGTTTTTTTGCAATAGGGTCTCACTGAGTTGCAAAGGGCCTCACTAAGTAGCTGAGGCTGTCGGCAAACTGAACCTCCACCCTCCGGTCTCCATCTCCCAAATGCTGGGATTACAAGCATGCACCACCATGCCCGGCCTCACTCTGCCCTTTTTATTTTGTATTTTGAAATAGGATCTCACTAAATTTCTGAGGTCCTTCCTAAACTGCTGAGGCTGTCCTAGAACCTGCAGTGCTCCTGTTTCAGCCTCCCATATACCAAGATTACAGTTTGGCACCACCATGCCCAGCTTTCCAATCTTTTTCTTCTTTTTCTTTTTCTTTTTTCCTCCTCCTCCTCCTCCTCCTCCTCCTCCTCCTCCTCCTCCTCCTCCTCCTCCTCCTCCTTCTCCTCCTTCTCCTTCTCTTCTCTCTTCTTCTTGAACTGGGGATTGCATTTAGGGATATTCTACCTCTGAGTTATACCCCCAGCCCTATTTTATTTATTTTGAAACAGGGTCTTGCTAGGTTGGTGAGAGTCTCACTACCTTCTGAGGCTGTCCTCTAACCTGCAGTCCTCCTGTCTCAGCCTTCTAAGTACTGGGATACAAGTGTGCATCACCACACGCAGCTCCAATCTATCTTTCTTTCTTTCTTTCTTTCTTTCTTTCTTTCTTTCTTTCTTTCTTTCTTTTTTTTTTTTCAGGTCTGGGGATGGAACCCAGGGGCATTCGACCTCCAAGCTACATCCCCTGCCCTATTTTTTATTCTTTATTTTTGAAACAGGGTCTCACTAAGTTGCAGAGGGCCTAAGTAGCTGAGGCTGTCCGCGAATTGTGATCCTCCGGTCTCAGCCTCCTGAATGCTGGGATTACGAGTGTGCGCCACCACGCCCGGCCCAATCTTTATTATTGTTAAAACATTTCGAGACAGGAGGATAGCCTCAGCAACTTAGTGAGTCTTTCAGCAAATTAGCAAGATCCTATTTCAAAATAAGAAATAAAATAGGGTTAGAGGTATAGCTCAGAGGTAGAACACCCCTGTATTCAAAACATTTTTTTTTTTGAGGGTCTAGGGATGGAACCCAGGGGCACTTGGCCTCTGAGCTACACCTCCTGCCCTATTTTTTATTCTTTATTTTGAAACCGGGTCTCACTGAGTTGCAGAGGGCCCCACTCAGTAGCTGAGGCTGTCTGAGAACCATGATCCTCTGGTGTCAGCCTCCAGAATGGACAAAACACTTTTTTAAACGTAGAACCAAACTTGCCCTTGTTACCTTTCCCCTGGTCTGCCTCCTGAGCCACAATCATACAGCGTCTTCTCCTCCAGTACGCGACAACCCTGGAGGAGATGGGTGCCAGCCCTTGTGCCCAGTCTAAGTGTTGGTCCCCCCACCCCATTTCCCAGGATGAACTTTCTAAAGTCCACTCTATTGTTTTGTGGTGCTAAGTATTGAACCTAGGGGAATTCTACCTCTGAACTATATGGCAGCTCGATTTTATTTTTATTTGGAAACAGTGTCTCTCTCACCAAGCTGCTGAGAGCCTTGCTAAGGTGATGAGGCTGGCCATAAACCTTCAATCCTCCTGTCTCAACCTGCCAAGTGCTGGGATTACAGGCATGCGCCATAACACCTGGCCCGGTCTAGTTCTTTTATAGAGTTTATTTGCAGCCTCCAGGGCATTCAGGTTGTTTTGCTTGATCTGACTCCCTCTCAAAGTGTGGGACCAAGACGTGAACAGAGCACTGGCCCCACAGAGTGGCAGCCCATGTCTTTGACTGGGTGCAAAGTTTACCAGACCTTTGCTTATAAGAATAGAACAGAGGAAATGAAACGCTGTTTACTCTCAGGATGCCTGGGGCAACTGGGGGCCTTCAGGGATGGGCCCTCTGCAGGCTGCTGTCGGATCTTGCTGTACAGTGAAGGAAGGGCCTCAGCAGCGACTCCCACTCCGTGATAGGAGGAAGTGGATCTCCGCTCCTGCCCCTCCATCCCTCCCGCGATCAGAGTCTTTCTCTATCTCTCTTTGTTTGCACATATCCAAATTTCTTCCCATCTTCCTAACTCTCTTCCCTATCGTGTGTGAGTGTGTGTGTGTGTGTATGTTATCTTGGATGGAACCCAGGGGCATTCTAACTCTGAGCTACACCCCCAGCCCTTTTTAAATTTTTTATTTGTTGTCTTTGAATTGGGGTCTCGCTAGATTGCTGAGAGGCTCGCTGTGTTCCTGAGGCTGGCCTTGAACCTGTCTGTCTCAGCCTCCCAAATTCTGGAATTGCAGGTGTGTGCCAGCACGCCTGGCTCTCTTTCCTTTTTTCTGTGTTCTCTACTTCTTCACAGCAACTTTGCATTTCCTCCTCTGCCCATGACCTCTGTTAAATGTTTAATTATAGAACTAGTGTATGCACATGATTAAAAAAATTAAACAGAACCTACACCTATCGAAAGGGTATGAACCAGTGGTTCTCAACCAGGGGTGACTTTGTCCTCCAGGGGACATTTGGGACCTTGTTTGGAAATCCCCTCCACTCCCTGCGGGGTGGGGACAGAACCCAGGGCCCCTGCATGCTAAGCCCGTCCTCTGCCACCCTGGAAACAGTTTTGGTTGTCACAAGTGGGGAGGAGGTCAGGGAGGCTGCTGAACATCCGACAACATACGAGTCAGACACTAACAACAAAGAATGCTTACCTTTCCTTTTTTCAATTTAATTAATTAATTAATTAATTAATTTAGTGGTACTGGGGATGGGGCATCCCAGAACCCAGGGGCATTCTACCTCTGAGCTACACCCCCAGCCCTATTTTTTAAATTTTTAAATTTTTAATTAATTAATTAATTAATTAATTTTGGTGGTACTGGGGTTCCTGGAAACCCTTCTATCTCCGGGCTACACTCCCAGACCTATTTTATACTTTTCTTTATTTGGAAACAGGATCTCTTAAGCCAGCGCGGCTGGCTTCGGAACCTGCACAATCCTTCTGTCTCCGCCTCCCAAGCGCAGAGCGTGTATCACCACGCCCCGCTAATTTATTTATTTATTTATTTATTTATTTATTTATTTATTTATTTTTGTGGTACTGGGGGTAGAACCCAGAGGCTTCTACCTCCGGGCTTTACTCCCAGACCTATTTTATATTTTATTTGGAAACAGGGTCTCACTCTAAGTTGCTGAGAGCCTCACTAAGTAGCTGAGGCTGGCTTGGAACCTGTGTGATCCTCCTGTCTCAGCCTCCCAAGCGTGGGGATTACAAGCGTGTGCCACCACGCCCAGCTAATTTCTTATTTTTTAAAACAGTGTCTCACTGAGTTGCAGAGGGCCTAAGTAGCTGAGGCTGGCTGCCAACTGCGATCCTCCTGTCTCAGCCTCTGGAATGCTGAGATTACAAGGGTGCGCCACCACGCCTGGCTTTATTTATTTTTTTCTAGTACTAGGGATTGAATCCAGAAGCATTCAACTTCTGAGCTACACCCTCAGCCCTTTTTTGCAGGTCTAGGGGGATGGGACCCAGGGACATTCGACCTCCGAGCTACCACCCCTGCCCTATTTTTTATTCTTTATTTTGAAACCGGATCTCACTGAGTTGCAGAGGGCCTCACTAAGTAGTTGAGGCTGTCTGCGCGAAGCGTGATCCGCACGTCTCAGCCTCCCGAATGCTGGGATTACAAGCGTGCGCCACCACGCCCGAATTCTCAGCCCTTTTTTATATTTTAATTGAAACAGGGTCTCACTAGGTTGCTGAAGCTGTCCTCAAATTTGTGACCTTCATGTCTCAGCCTCCCAAGTACTGGTATTACAAGTATGTGCCACCATGCCTGGCTACAACAAAGGATTTCTCACACAAAGAGATAATGGTGCTGCGGTTGAGGAGTCCTACTACAGGCAGATGTGTGGAGGGGGAATAAAAGGCTCTTCCAACCCAATTTCCAGTCATAGTTCCCAGAGACAATTACCGTTAATGTTTTCTAAGTCTTTTGGTGATTATCAAGTAGGATATTTTAAATACTTTTTGTTTTTGTTTTTTGCACTGGGAACTGAACCCAGAAGCATTCTCCCTCCGAGCTACACCCCCAGGCATGTTGTATTTGTTTTGAAACAGGGTCTTACTAAGTTGCTGAGGGTCTCATAAATTGCTGAGGCTGGCTTTGAACCTGTAACCCTCCTGTCTTAGCCTCTCAAGTACTGGGATTACAGGCGTGTGCTACAGCACCTTATCTCAAATAACTAACTGCCTTCTTCTTTCCCCTTCTCTTCCTTCTTTTGCCTTCTTTTTCTTGTACTGGGATTGACTCTAGAGCCTTTCTATATCTGAGCTACATGCCCAGACCAACCTGGTTTATTTTTATATTTTTATTTTGAAAGAAGTTCTTGCTAAATTGAGTCTTGTCAAGTTTCTGAGGCCGAACTCGAACCTTTGATCCTTCTGTCTCAGCCTCCAAGTACTGGGATCACAGGCGTGTGCCGCCACTCCTTGCTTTCAATAAGTACATATTTGGAAACAGGGTCTCACTAAGTTGCTGAGGCTGGCTTGGAGCCTGAGCAATCCTCCTGTCTCAGCCTCCCAAGTGCTGGGATTACAAGTGTGTAACACTTAAAATAAGTATATATATATATATATATATATATATATATATATATATATATATATAAAATATTGGGGTTCCTGGAAACTCTTCTACCTCAGGGCTACACTCCCAGACCTATTTTATACTTTTTTTTTTTTTTTTTTTTTTAAACAGGGTCTCCTAAACCAGTGCGGCTGCTGGCTTCGAACGTGCACGATCCTCCTGTCTCCGCCTCTCAAGCGCGGGGATTACAATCGTGCGTCACCATGCCCGGCACAATAAGTATTTTTTTAATAATACTTAGAGTACTCAGAGCTGTGGGGAGGAGGTGGGGGATGGCAACTCTAAGGAGACTTTCTCTCCCATACTCCCTCTGACATCTCCCAGCTGTCAGCCAGGACTTAACAGCTTTGCTGGGCTCCCAGAAGAGAGAATTCTCTGCAGACAAGTTCTGAAGAACAGCTTCAGAGCCAAGGGCAAGGACCTTCAGGAAGAAAGCAAGTCCCAGAAAGAGCCTGCTTCCCAAGAACAATCAATTACTTTGTTGGGTCTCCCTGAAAACACTAACACCCCCCAAAACTAATGGTGGACTGAATTTCTCAGCCCTTGAAGGTTGGAGAATGAAGGCAAATCAGAGGGTAGAGAAACCTGCTGGCAGAGACCAATGAATCCCTGACAGAAAATATGAGAACCCGGAGTTGTGTGTGAGGCTCAAACCCAAAAAGATTTCATGGAACTAGAAAATGTGATATGAGCCCGGCATGGTGGCACCCATCTGTTATTCCAGTGTGCAGGAGGCTGAGACCGGAGGATAACAGGTTCGAGGACAGCCTCAGCAAGTAGTGAGACTTTCATTAACCTAGTGAGACCTTGTTTCAAAATAAAAAAAAATAAAATAGGGCTGAGGGTATAGCTCAGAGGTAGAATGTCTCTGGGCTCAATCTCTAGTACCACACAAAAATGAGAACTAAAAATGATATGAGAACTAAAAATTCCCATAGATGAATCAAAGGAGAGACTAATTGCTGAAATCCCAGAACGAACTGAGAAAATTAAATAGAGGAAATTTCTCAAAACATATGACAAAAATATATAGATGCAAATCTTGTGGTGAAAGATGGGATACTGGAGCAGACTCAAGAGACTGACTGACAAGTACTGTTGGTTCCAGGGGGAAAAAAGGGAGCAGGAGAGGAGTGGTCATAAATAAGAGGTGACATTTTATTTTATTTAAAAGTATACATATATTTTTTTGTGTGGTACTGGGGATTGAACCCATAGCATTCTACCTCTGAGATACACCCCCAGCCCTATTTTTAATTTCTTTTTTAGTTTTAAAAAATCTTGATGGTGAGCCGGGCGTGGTGGCGCACGCTGGTAATCCCCGCGCTTGGGAGGCTGAGACAGGAGGATTGCACAGGTTCGAAGCCAGCCTCAGCTACTGAGTGAGGCTCTCAGCAACTTAGTGAGACCCTGTTTCAAAAATAAAATATAAAATAGGTCTGGGTGTATAGCCCAGAGGTAGAAAGCCTCTGGGTTCCACCCCAGGTACCACAAAAAAAAAAAAAAAAAAAAAATCTTGATGGTGAAAGCTGGGTGTGGTGGCGCACACTTGTAATCCCAGCATTCGGGAGGCTGAGACAGGAGGATTGCGGTTCGCAGACAGTCTTAGCTACGACTTAGTGAGGCTCTTTGCAACTCAGTGAGACTCTGTTTCAAAATAAAGAATAAAAAATAGGGCTGGGGGTGTAGCCCGGAGGTAGAATGCCCCTGGGTTCCACCCCCAGAACCCCCCCCCCCCCACAAAAAAAATCTTATTGGTGCATTGTAATCATATGAGGTACAGGATGCTAATTTTTATTTCTCAGTTGTTAGAATTTCAAGTGTGAACCACCATGCCTGCCCAATGGAAGCATTGTATCATTGTATATACATATGTATGTATGTGTTTGGTGATACTAGAAATTGAACCCAGGGACATTTTCCCTCCAAGCTATACCCCTAGTCACTTTTTAGTTTTTGTTCTAAAATGGGGTCTTGTTAAGTTGCTGAGGGCCTCACTAAATTTCTGAGGCTGACCTCAAACCTACAATCCTCCTATCTCAGCCTTCCAAGTACTGGGATTGCAGGCATTACCATCATACCTGGCTTGTAAACATTTTAAAAACAAGTGAAGCAGGCATGGTGGTTTGTAATCGCAGTACTTGGGAGGCTAAGGCAGGAGGATCAAGGACAGCCTTAGCAGGTCTGTGGCCAGCCTCAGCAAGGGAGGCCCTCTGCAACTCAGTGAAGTTCTGTTCAAAATAAGAAATAAAATAGGGCATAGGGTGTGGCTTGGAGGTAGAATGTTCCCTGGGTTCAGTCCCCAGTATTACAACAAATAAATACATAAATATGAAAAAATCAGATACATCACTCATTACAGTAAACACAAGCTAATTGAATTCTTCCATTAAAAGACTAAGAGGGGCCGGGTGTGGCGCACGCTTGTAATCCCAGCCTTCCGGAGGCTAAGACAGAAGGATCGTGGTTCACGGACAGCCTCTGCTACTTAGCGAGGCCCTCTGCAATTTAGTGAGACCCTGTTTTTAAATAAAGAATAAAAAATAGCTGGGGGTGTAGCTTGGAGGTAGAATGCCCCTGGGTTCCATCCCCAGTACCACACACACACACACACACACACACACACACACACACACACTATGACTCTTCATTATAAATAAACTCAGGTAATGTTACTTAAGTGAGACACAATGCAAAGTGATAGAAAAAGCTTTTTTGTTGTTTGTTTTTTGTTTTTTTGTTTGTTTTTTTGGAAACAGGGTCTCTTAAACCAGCACGGCTGGCTTCGAACCTGTGTGATCCTCCTGTCTCCGCCTCCCAAGCCCAGGGATTACAAGCGTTCGCCACCGCGCTCCGCTAGACAAAGCTTTAAAATAAAGATGTGGGCTGGGCACAGTAGCACTTGCCTGTAATCCCAGCTGCTTGGGAGACTGAAGCCATCTACGCAATTTAGTGAGATCTTGTCTCAAAATAGAAAACAAAAAGGGCTGGAGGTAGCAGGGGTGATGGCGCATGCCTGTAATCCCAGTACTTGGGGGGCTAAAACAGGAAGATAATAGGTTCAAGACCAGCCTCAGCAACTTAGTGAGGCCATTGGGAACTTAATGAGATTCTGTTTCAAAATAAAAAGAATAAAATAGGGCTGGAGTTGTAGCTGGGAGGTAGCACGCCCCTGGGGTTCCATCATCCCCAGTACGATAAAAAATAAAAAATAAAACCACTAAAAATAAAAAAAGGCTGGGGGTGTAGCTTGGAGGTAGAATACCTCTGGATTCAATCCTTCCCCCGTCACACGCACAGCTGAAGGTTAGCTTAGTGATTGAGCACCCCTGGGCGTTGAGCACCCCTGGGGTTGCCTCAGTATGGAAAGGAAGATGGGGAAGAAAGAAATCCTACCAGTGAATTAAACAGCTTTAGCTCTGGGTTTGATGGCACACATTTGAAATCCCAGTATTTGGGAGGTTGAAACCAGAGGGTTGCAGGTTTGAAGACAGCCTCAGCAAGTAGTGAGACTCATCAACCTAGTGAGACCCTGTTTCAAAATAAATATAAAATAGGGCTGGGGCGTGTAGCTTGGAGGTAAAATGCCCCTGGGTTCACTCTCCAGCAACACATATACACACAGCTCTCCATTAAAGTCTAAAATATCTGATAACTGTCTTTCCCTATCAAACATTTGTACATAAAACATTGTTATGCCAAGACTTCCATCATCCTATGCTTACGTTACTTGTTTTGTGTGCACATGGTATCGGGGATTGAACCCAGGAGCATTCTACCTCTGAGCTACCTACCCAGGCCTATTTTATATTTTATTTGAAAACAGGGTCTCACTAAGTTGCTGAGAGCCTCACTAAGTAGCTAAGGCTGGCTTTGAACTTGCCATTCCTCCTGTCTCAGCCTCCCAAGCTCTGGGATTACAAGCGTGCGCCACCACGCCTGGCTCTGTATGATCCTTCTTTTTGTGGTTTGGAGCTATCATCCACAACTGAGGAACTTATCTCTTGTTAGTCTAACAAATTACCAGAAACTTGGTGCCTTTTTTTTTTTTTTTTTAACCCAGAGGCTTTCTCCCTCCGGGCTATACTCCCAGACCCATTTTATATTTTATTTGGAAACAGGGTCTCACTAAGTTGCTGAGAGCCTCACTAAGTAGCTGAGGCTGGCTTTGAAACTGTGTGATCCTCCATTCTCAGCCTCCCAAGTGCGGGGATTACAAGCGTGCACCACCACGCCCGGCTCAAACTTGGTGGCTTAAACAACACAAACTTACTACCTCACAGTCCTACAGAGGCCTGACACAGGAGACTAATCTGGAGGCTCAGGAGGAAGCTGGCCATTGTGGTTCATGCCCGTAATCCCAGTACTTGAGAGGCTGAAAAATAGGAGATTGCAAATTCAAGGCCAGTCTCAGCAATTTAGTGAGACTCTGTTTCCAAATAAAAAAAAATTAGGGCTAGGAGTCTGTCTGGATTCTTTGGATTATGGTTTCTTCTCTCAACCTTCAATGTTAGGCACTTTGGTTGACCTGTTTCAAAATAAAAGTAAAATAAAATAAAATAGGGGTGGCTGGGGGGATAGCTCAGGGGTAGAATGCCCCTGGGTTCAATTCTTAGTAAAACACACACACACACACACACACACACACACACACACACACACACAGCATTGACGCAGATGACCCCTTACCCCCATAGCAAATTTCCCCCGAAACCCTCAAAGTTGAGTAACTCCCTTGTCAATATTTTTTGTGTGTGTGTTGCTGGGGTGGAACCCAGGGGCTTTTCTACCTCCGGGCTATACTCCCAGACCTATTTTTATACTTTATTTGGAAACAGGGTCTCACTAAGTTGCTGAAAGTCTCACTAGGCAGCTGAGGCTGGTTTTTTTTTTTTTTGGTGGTGGTGGTACTGGGGTTCCTGGAAGCCCTGGAAGCCCTTCTACCTCTGGGCTACACTCCCAGACCTATTTTATATTTTTGTTTGGAAACAGGGTCTCTTAAGCCAGCGAGGCTGGCTTTGAACCTGAGCGATCCTCCTGTCTCTGCTTCCCAAGCACTGGGATTACAAGTGTGCACCACCGTGCTCGGCCAAATTTGTGTGTGTGTGTGTGTGTGTGTGTGTGTGTGTGTGTGTGTGTGGTACCGGGGATGGAACCCAGGGAGGGGGGTCTTGCTACCTCCGGGCTATACTCCCAGACCTATTTTATATTTTTTATTTGGAAACAGGGTCTCTTAAGCTAGAGAAGTCTGGCTTCAAACCTGAGCGATCCTCCTGTCTCAGCTTCCCAAGCATGGGGATTACAAGCGTGCACCACCATGTCTGGCTAAATTTTTTTTTTTTAAACTGGGGATTTCTACCTCCCAGGGCCATTCTACCTGGAAGATACACACCCAACCCTTTTGTGCCAATATAGGAAAATTGCTTTGGTATTAATTTCCAAAATGTAAAATTTCCAAAATGTAAAAAGTAGTCAGAGCCTGGCCACTCGTGCCTTTTTGAGTGCATACTGAAAGCTCGGCTTTGGCATTTTACCTGGTACCCAGGACATGTTCACCTGTGTGTTGGTAGGACATTATCTACAGTTTATGGAATTCCTGCAAAGGCCCCCACAGCTTACTAACCTGAGGTGCATCTCACCCTCCCACAGATGCCTGTGACAGTCCCCACCCACCCCTGAGGCCAGCTGCTCTCAGGCTCCCACTCACCCGCAGTCCCCTGAGGCCACGCGGAGTCAGCAGCACGCACCACCGTCTGTATCTGGGGGAGGGGACCGGGCTGTTGGAAACTTTAATCAAGCAGGAACCGTTAGCAGCTGCAGGGACACCTCAAGAAACAGTGAACCCCCACAAGAAAAATATCTGCAGAATCTGTTGCCATGACCTAGGACAACTTCTCTGAAAACGGCCCATCATTCCCTGCGGTGGCAAAGGTGAGAGGTGTCACAGGCAGCCCTCAGCCCGCTCTCCAGGTGGGCTGCGACATCGACCCTCGCCTCCCACAGACATCTCTAAGGGACCACGAAGACCTGGGGAAGTGTGTGCACCACACCTGCCTCTCCTCAGAGACACTCCTCAGGTGACAGGTGTGCCCCTCTGGCCGCGCGGCCACTGTCTCTGGGGCAGGCTGGACCGGCTGGTGGGCAGAGCGCTGCCGCCTGGCACAGCGCCTGCCACACATCACCAGTCATATGAGCTGCTGGCCTGTGGTGAGGACCTTCCCCCTTCCTTTTATCTCTGTGCAGCTGCAAGGGGTTTCTGAGTGGGCGGGTGTCATGCATCTGGTGGCTTCGTCTCATTTCCATCCCTTGCCTAGTCCAACTCCTTCTCACACTCAGATACAGGTTCTTTTGGAGTTCCGGTGGGGGTCACACTCTGGCAAAAGACCCTTAGGGAGACCCTAAGGGCACGGTTGCTCAGTATCCACCCTCCATCAGCCAGGTCCTGGCCACCTACAAGGGCTTCTCCCCTTCGGCTTCTCACACAAATGCCTCTTCCTCTTCAGGCTGGGTGTAAAAGGACAATGTTGTGTGTGTGTGTGTGTGTGTGTGTGTGTGCTGAGAATTGAGCACAGGGTGTTCTTCACTCTACTATTCACAGCCTCTGAATACTTTCAAATGAAGACTTTAGCTAGGCGTGGTGGTGCATGCCAGTAATCCTAGTACTGGGGAGGCTGAGACAGGAGGATAACAGGTTTGAGGTCAGCCTCAGCAAGTTAGTGAGACCCTGTTTCAAAATAAAAAATAAAGCTGGAGCCAGGCATGGTGGTGCACACCTATAATTCCATTACTTTGGAGGCTGAGACTGGAGGATGCAGATTCAAGGCCAGCCCTTAGCAACTTAGTGAGATCTTGAGATCTTGTTTCAAAATTAAAAATAAAAAATGCTGCTAGGTGTGGTGGTGCACACTTGTAATCCCAGTACTTGGGAGGCTGAGATGAAGAATCGCGGTTTGCACCCAGCCTTAGTTACTTAGTGAGGCCTTCCACAACTTATTGAGAACTTGTTTCAAAAAAAGAATAAAAAATAGGGCTGGGGGAGTTGCTTGGGATTCCATCCCCAACACCTTCCCCACAAAAAAGTGCTGGGGGTGTAGCTCAGATGTAGAATGTCCCTAGATTTAATCCCCGGTACCAAAATAAATGAATAGCCATGTGTATAATCCCAGTGCTTGGGAGGCTGAGATGGGCTGATGGGGGATATGAGCCCTATTTAAGCCACAAAATCAGGGCTCCTTTCTGGGAACCCATAGGCCTACTGAAATCCCAGAATGACAAGGAGCTAAGGCTGCATTCTAGGGCCCCCCAAAATGATGAGGAGGAGGGAGCCTCACCTGGAGCAATGACGGGATCTGGCTTGGGGTCAGCTGGGTACAAAAGATCTCCACATGCAATGGGTGAGTGGACAGGCAGTCAGGGGGGCAAGGACAATAACCAGGGGCGGGTGCAGGGAGCCTGCTTGGATCTAGGAAACCCGCGGGGGGCGCAGGCCAGACGCAGGGGCAGGCCACCTACCCAGTGCTCTGACCCCAGTGACCCTTCCCTGCCATCTGGCTCCCACCCAAGGACGCCCTCTGCTTCACTGAGCCCATCTGTGACAGACGGCACCTTCCTCTTTTGTGAGGAGTCACAGGGCAGAGTGCTGAGCAGTGTGGCCAGAGAACACACGGCCGAAGAGTGCAGAGGGACAGACCGGGAGCGGCCAGCGGGGGACAGAGGGCTCAGGTGCCGGCAACCATGGCTGAGGCTGTCACCTATGCGGACCTCCGGTTTGTGAAGGCGCCCCTGAAGAAGACCATCTCCAGCCAGTTGGAACAGGGTAAGGGGGATGGGTGCCTCTTCTCATCCCTGCACCCCGCAGGCTCCATTCCAGACTCCCACTGTGGTTCCTTCTCTCTCCAGACAAAGAAGCCTACGAGGAGGAGGAGGACGGGGAGCTCACCTATGAGAATGTGCAAGTGCCCTCAGTCCCAGCGGGGGCCAAGGGTCTGGCTTCATCTGGACTAGGGGACCATGGAGGTGTGGAACCCCCCGGAGAGGCCCTGTGGGGCTGTCTTGAGCTGGGGAGTCCACAGGAGTCTTGTGGAGACCCTGGGGGAAGGCGCAGGGCAGTTCTTAAAGAGATCAGTGAGGGCGAGGGTCATGGTGGGATCCCAGGAGGATGACGAGCGTGGGCGAGGGACCATGGCGCCCCGTGGGAGATGGGTTCTAGTGGGAAATGGAGAGGGTTAGGGGTGTGAACGAGATGAGGGGAGGGTGAGTGGGGATAAGGTGCGACCCAGGAGGGAGCTGAGAGAGAATGACGCTGGGTCTCAGGGCAGCTGTAGAGGGCGAGGCGGGGCAGCCTGGGGCACCGGGCATCCCCGGGCTTTCACTTACTCTGTGGACGCTCAGTTTCCTTAGGGGCCAAGGCAGAACCGCCAGCTACACCCTGGAGCTCCGGGACGTCGCTGCCTGCCGCGTGGGTGCTACGCTGTGGGTACCGTCCCCTCCCAGGCAGCCCAGGGACCGCCCCCTGGGAGCCCACCACCCCGCGGCCAGACCCTGCAGCCCCATCCTTGTAGGGATTATTCCAGCGGCCTGTAGATCCAGATCACAACCCACTCTTCCGATGGCCCCAGTACACTTGCCCCTCCTGCCAAACTCTTTCCCTCTCCGTCTGAGATTTAGTTCTTGCCTATGGATTAATGCCCTCCATCTGCCTTGCCGGTTGCCATCGCCCACCCATACTCCGGAACACCCTCTCTTCCCCACCAGCAAAGTACCCCATTACCCGACCAGCCCTCCCAGTACTGTCCCTGCTGGCAGTCCTCTTAGGTATGCTTTCCTAGGAATGTTCTCGGCCACCCATGCCCACAGCCTATAAATCCTTCTCTGGATCCGGGTGGGGTGGTGCACAGCTCTAATCCCAGTACTTGGGAGGCTGAGACAGGAGGATCACAGGTTTAAGGACAACCTCAGCAAGTAGTGAGACTCAAATCAACTTAGTGAGGTTCTGTTTCCAAATAAGGAATAAAATCAGGCTGGGGTTGTAGCTCAAAGTAGGATATCTCTGGATTCAATCCACAGCACCACACCTCCCCCCAAAAAAAATCCTTCCCTGGGACTGAATGCCCCTCACCTTGTCCCTCAAGGTGGTGTCCCCTGCTTGCAATACTCCCTGCTGGGCCTGCTCATCACCAGCCTGCTCTTGGGGGTCGCTGCCATCTGCCTGGGAGTGCGCTGTGAGTATGGCTACTCCATTCACCCCAAATAACTCCCCTCTGCGGTGCCTCAGACTGCGCTTCCTGAGCAGGGCATAGTCACTGCCGTCATACCCTTAGCTTTTGTCCCAGTTTCCAACTAGGTCTGTCCTTCCCAGTCATCCCGGCCTAGTCCAGTACCTCCTCAAGTGTTGGGCCTTCAGGCCTTACATTGAAGGGGCTAATGCTGCAGTCTCAGGGCACCAGCGCTGGCCAGCGGAGTTGCCCTCCAAATCTCTCCTTCTGGTCAACCAGATCTGCAGGCGTCTCGGCAGCTGCAGCAGGTGAACAGGGTTCTGGAGGCCACTAACGGCAGCCTGCGGCAGCAGCTCCACCTCAAGACAGCTCAGCTGAGGCAGAAGGAAGAAGTTCTGCAGGCGTCCAGGAGAGAGCTGGCCCAGAGTCAGGAAGCGCTAGTGATGGAAGAAAAGGGTCACCAGGCTGCCGAGGAGCAGCTCCAGGTCTGCCAGCTGGACAAGGAGAAGACCCGGCAGGACTTGCAAAGGGAAGAGCAGCAGAGGAGTGCCTTGGAACAGAGGCTGAGCAGCATGAGGGACACAGTGAAGACCTTCCTCAGGTGCACCATTCCAGGTATCACTGGGGAGAGGGGGAGGGGAGGGGAGGGCTCCTAGACTGAGGGGCCGCGGGAGCCCAGGAGACTCTGGTGCGGGGCTGTCTCTGGCTCTCAGCAGCCGGCGAGCTGTTTTTAAAAAAAAAATAAAAAATAAAAAAATAGGTGTGAGAGTGTAGCCCAGAAGTAGAAGGGCTTCCAGGAACCCCAGTACCACAAAAAGAAAAAAAAATTATTTTTGGGGGTATTGTAGTCATATATCTTAATGGGATACAAGATGGTGGAGACATACATACACACATCACCCAGTTACCCCTTACCCAATTTCTACCCCATTTCCTCCTCATCCCTCCTTCCCATGCTTGGCTTAGTGATTAGATTAACACACACACACACACAAATATATATATATATATATATATATATATATATATATATATATATATATAAATTTTTTGGGGGTCTGGGGATGGAACCCAGGGGCATTCGACCTCTGAGCTACACCCCCTGCCCTATTTTTTATTCTTTATTTTGAAACGGTCTCACTAAGTTGCAGAGGGCCTAAGTAGCTGAGGCTGTCTTTGAACCACAATCCTCCTGTCTCAGCCTACTGAATGCTGGGATTACAAGTGTGCGCCACCATGCCTGGCTTAACTTTGATATGTTTGTTAAAGTGCATCGTGTGCATTAGAGAATTTCCCTCTTCCCCCTCCCATCCCCTCAGGTCGCCTTATTTACTCATCTATAGAATCTCTTTCTTCATCTAGAGTTCTTCCTGTGACCCATTTCTCCCTAGCTTTTGCATATTAGGGAAAGCATCCAATTTATTTTTTGTGATTGACTAATCTCACTTAGAATAATGTCTTCCAGTTCCATCCATTTCCCTGTAAATGATGTAATTGTGTTTTTTTGATGGCTGAGTAAAATTCCATTGTGAACATATCCCACAGTTTTGTAATCCATTCATCTGTTGATGGACATCTCGGCTGGTTCCGTAGTTTGGCTATGGTGAATTGTGCAGCTATGAACATAGATACACATGCATTAGTTTGATGGTTTGGTTTCCTTTCTTTTGGGTAGATACCCAGAAGTGGTATTGCTGGATCGAATGGTAGATTTGTTCCCATTCTTCAGAGGATTCTCCGTACTGTTTTCCAAAGTGGTTGCACTAATTTGCAATCCCATCAACAATGTTTTATAGTTCCCACGTCTCCACATCCTCCCCAGCATTTGTTGTTGCTTGTGTTTTGAATGATTGCCATTCTAGTTGGAGTTAGGTGGAATCTCAGATAGTTTTGATTTGGATTTTTTTGATTGCTAGTGATGTTGAGCATTTTTTATGCATTTATTGGCCATTTCTTCCTTTGTGAAGTGTTTATTTAGTTCACTTGCCCCCCCCCCCCTATTTTTGCAGGTTTGGGGATGGAACCCAGGGGCATTCGACCTCCAAGCTATACCCCCTGCCCTATTTTTTATTCTTTATTTTGAAACAGGGTCTCACTAAGTTGTGGAGGGCCTCACTAAGTAGCTGAGGCTGACTGAATTGCAAACCTGTGATCCTCCTATATCAGCCTCCCAAATGCTGGAATTACAAGCGTGTGCCACCATGCCCGGCTTACTTGCCCCGTTTTTGATGGGGTTATTTTTTCTCTTCTTTCTTTCTTTCTTTCTTTCTTTCTTTCTTTCTTTCTTTCTTTCTTTCTTTCTTTCTTTGTACTGGGGATGGAACCCAGGGGCTTTCTACCTCCGGGCTATACTACCAGACCTATTTTATATTTTATTTGGAAACAGGGTCTCACTAAGTTGCTGAGAGCCTCACTGAGTAGCTGAGGCTGGCTTTGAACCTGCGCGATCCTCCTGTCTCAGCCTCCCAAGCGCGGGGATTACAAGCTGCACCACCACGTCCGGCTTGGGTTATTTGTTTTTTTAGTGCTGAGTTTCTTCAGTTCTCTGTCTATTCTACATATTAGTCCTCTATCAGAGGAGTAGTTGGCAATATTCTTTTCCTATTCTGTTGGCTCTCGGTTGAGGTTCTTGATAGTTTCTTTTGCTGTACTATCACTTTCATGCAATCCCACCTATTGATTCGCCTTTTAGTTTCTTGTGCCTTTGTGACCACCCTGTTTTAAAATAAAAAATAAGTGGCTCATAGTGGCATATGGCTGTAATCTCCATACTTGGGAAGCTGAGACAGGAGGATCATAGATTTGAGACTAGTTTCAGCAACTTAGCTAGGCTATTAACAACCTGGCAAGATGCCAAGACCCTGTTTTTAAAAAAAAATGCTGGAGGTTTAGCTCGGAGGTAGAGTGGTTGGCTTGCTCTCCATGATAACTCCTTCCCTATTATCTTCTCCCTTACTTTTAGCGGGTGCCTCTGTCTCCTACTACATCAGAGAGCAATTCCTTCCATTCTCCACAACTAATATTCATTTGTACTTTTTGTACTGGGGATTGAACCCAGGGCCTTGAGTATGCTAGGAAAGTGCTCTACTACTGAGTTACATCTTCAGCCCCTTTTAAAAATTGTATTTTAGCTGGGTGTGGTGGTGGCAGATGTCTATAATCTCAGTACTTGTAAGGCTGATATAGGAGGATCACAGGTTTGTGGCCAGCCTCAGCAACTTAGTGAGGCTCTCTGCAATTTAGTGTTTCAAAATAAAAAATAAAACAGGGCTGGGGGTGTAGCTCAAAGGTAGAATGCTCCTCGATTCCATCCTCAGCGCCACAAACACACACACACACACACACACACACACACACACACACACACTGCACACACTTGAAATCCCAGCATTTGGGAGACTGAGATATGAGGATCACACAGGTTTGAAGCCAGCCTCAGCTACTAAGTTAGGCTCTCAGCAACGTAGACCCTGTTTCCAAATAAAGTATAAAATAGGCCTGGGAGTATAGCCCAGAGGTAGAAAGCCCCTGGGTTCAAACCCTAGCACCACAAAAAGTAAAAAATTTTTAAAATACCTTGAGACAGATCTCACTAAGATGCTGATGCTAGTCTCAAACATGTGATCCTCCTGCCTCAGCCTCCCAAGTAGCTGGGGTGACAGGCATGTGCCACCATGTCCCGCCCCGCTCCATTTGCATTTTTCTCATCTCATCTCTCTCTTTCTCTCTCTCTCTCTTTTTTTTTTTTTGTAGTTCTGAGGAATGAACCCAGAAGCATCCCACCTCTGAGCTACACCCCAAGCCCTATTTTATTTTGAAACAGGGTCTCACTAAGTTGCAGAGGGCCTAAATAGCAGTGATCCTCTTGTTTCAGCCTCCCTAGTATTGGGATTAGAGTGTGGGCAAACATAACCTGCTCTCATCTCATCTTTTGCAAAGATTAATGAAACAGCTTTCTTAACTACCCTCCACTCTACCCAAACATGGCCCATTCTTCCTGCTGGAGCCAGGAAGTACTTTAAAAACACAAATCTAAAGCCGGGCGTGGTGGCGCACGGTTGTAATCCCCGTGCTTGGGAGGCTGAGACAGGAGGATCGCACGGGTTCGAAGCCAGCCTCAGCTACTTAGTGAGGCTCTCAGCAACTTAGTGAGACCCTGTTTCCAAATAAAATATAAAAAAGGTCTGGGAGTATAGTCTTGTGAGGTAGAAAGCCTCTGGGTTCCACCCCCAGTACCACCAAAAACAAAACAAAACAAAACACAATTTAATCATACTGTCCCAGTCTAGGTTATACCAGTTAATTAATTATATAAACAGTTACAGGATACATATGTTCTGGAATGTGGCCAGGCACTTGGGATATAGCTAGTGAGCAAAATTGCTCTATATAAACAAACCCCTACACATGCTTGTAATCCCAGTACTTGGGAGGCTGAGACAGGAGAATCATGGTTTGCAGATAGCCTCACCTACTTAGTGAGGCCCTTTGCAACTCGGTGAGACCCTGTTTCAAAATACAGAATAAAAAATAGGGCTAGGGGGAGCCGGGCATGGTGGCACACGCTTGTAATCCTAGCATTCAGGAGGCTGAGACTGAACGATCGCTGTTTGTAGACAGTGTTGGCTACTTAGTGAGGCCCTCTGCAACTTAGTGAGACGCTGTCTCAAAATAAAGAATAAAAAATAGGGCAGGGGGTGTATCTCAGAGGTCAAATGCCCCTGGGTTCCATCCCCAGACCTGCAAAAAAAAAAAAAAAAAAAAAAAAAAAAAAATAGGGCTAGGGGTATAGTTTGGAGGCAGAATGCCCCTGGGTTCCATCTCCAGTACCACAAAAATAAATAAGTAAATAAATAAATAAATAAATAAATAAATAAAGAGAAGGATGTTTATTTCTTATGAATAATCAGGAAAAGAAGAACAGAGAAGAGACAAACTGAAGTAGAAAGGAGGTAAGTGAAACGTGTTCACATTTTCAGCAAAACAGGAACCAAGGTTGTCTGTTTATGGAGACAGGAGGCAGCCAACAGGAGAACTGTGGGGACCCCCTCCCCCCCCCGCAGGTTTGGGGTGGGACCCAGGGGCATTCTACCTCTGAGCTACACCCTTGCCCATTTTTTATTCTTTATTTTGAAACAGGGTCTCACTAAGTTACGGAAGGCCTCACTAAGTAGCTGAGGATGTCCGCAAACCGCGATCTTCCTGTCTCAGCCTCCCAAAAGCTGGGATTACAAGCGTGCGCTACCACACCCAGCCTGTGGCAAAGCTTTGAATGTGAAGTGTGTGTGTGTGTGTGTGTGTGTGTGTGTGTGTGTGTGTGTGTGTGTGTGTGTGTGATGATTTAGGAGGGAAATGGAATAAAGAAACAAATGAGAGGCTTGTTGACCAACTATGGGTGCCCAGGTGAGGTTAGCAAACCGTCAGGGTGAACTTTAACCTTTCAGAAATTGGAAGCTGGGCGTGGTGGCACACTCTTGTAATCCCAGTATTTGGGAGACTATGACAGGAGGACTGCAGGTTCAAAGACAGCCTCCGCTACTTAGTGAGGCCCTCAGCAATTTAGGCTCTCTGCTAAAATAAAATAGGGCTGGGGTGTAGCTCAGAGGTAAAGTGCACCTGAGTTCAATCCCAGTACCACACACACCCCCACACACCAAAACTAACTAAATAAATAAATAAAAGAAATTGAAGATATTAACACCAACCTTATAAAAATAAACCTCCAGATTAAGAAGCGATGTTGAATGTTAAAGTCCTGAAAGACTTGTTTTACTAACTATACACAGGTAAGGCATTTCCAGGGGAGGCAGAAGAAAGAAAGATTGCAAACATGAAGGACTTTTGACCTAGGGGAATGTTGTTCGCAACCCGATCGCTAGTAGTCACTTTCCCCCCAGGCGTCACTCTCTGCTTTGCAGACTCCTGCTGTCCAGTGGGATGGATACTGAACAAGAGACTCTGCTATTACTTCTCACCTACTATGAAAACATGGGAGGAGAGCCAACGCCATTGTTCATCTCTGTCCTCCAAACTGGCCACGTTTGATGAAATTCGTTCTTTTTATTCAGTAAGCATACCCCACCCACAGACAGAAGTGGCTGTTGATGTTACTGTCATCAGGAAGGGCGCCGGCACCCCCATCACAGCTCTGCCACTAAGCTAGAGAGCTGAAACTCATGAACCATCCTACTTTACCCTGTGCCTCTGTCTCGCCCTCTGGGCTGCTTAATGGTTCTTTGGCTCTCATGGCCTCTCAGGCAAAGAGGTGCCAGACTGGAGGCTGCATTGCACCGACTGGTTTGTTGGGACCAGAACAGTCCACAGAATGACTCCCCTCCGGATGATGGCAGATATTCTTACCCAGCTGGGAAGTGAACTAATGTTGGGGCTGTGCCTGCAGGGTGGCCCTTGAAGGATGCAAGAAATAGTCACCAACAAGCTGTCATGTACCAAAGATGGGACAGCCCTTTTGCTATCATAGGCCTTCTCCTGGGTGTTCCCCCCCCCTCCGTTTCTCATCACTCACCACTTATCTCTGTTCTCTAAACCTCCCATCAGCAGTTCCCCAAACACATTCGTGAGTTGTTGTTATGTGTGGGTGCAGGTCCATATTGGATTGACCCTGGCTACCATAAGACCTGGCAGCAGAATGGGTAAGTCTGTGATAACTTAGGCAGTTTAAACTCCATAATCCCCCTCACAAAGACATAGCAATAATTTCCCCAAGTTTTTCTCTTCCAAATCCTCCATAAATCAATAATTGCCTATGTTTGTTCCCTATTTGATTAGTAAGTCTTTAGGACAGTTCTCTATTTTGTCCCTAGTACCTAGAGGTCCATGGAATATACTGTGTGTGTGTGGGGGGGTACTGGGGATTGAACCCAGGGACATCTACCTCTAAGCTATACCCCTAGCCCTATTTATTTTGGAACAGGACCTCACTAAGCAGCTGAGGCTGGCCACAAACCTGCAATCCTCCTGTCTCAGCTTCCCAAGAACTGGGATTACAAGAGTGCACCACCACACCCAGCTCTGCTGTAAAAAATTTGTTTGGGACCTGTCACCTTTCAGAGAGAGGAGCTATTTTAGCTAGGGCTCCACAGCAGATGAAGAACACCTGTGTTCTAACTTCCCATCCCCAGACAATGCTACCCAAATGAGTTTGTACTTTCTAAGTCCAGGCCACTTGGGGCACTAGAGCAGCCCCAGGTACAGTGGTAAATCTGAGGGTCAGACCCTGGAATGAGGTGGCCACCTCATGGTTCCCTCCTGGAATATTCATCATTAGGATCTCTGGCAACTCCTCCTCCCATGGTCCTAAAGCCTCTTCCCCTGAACCATGTCCAGATGTGGGCTTAGGCAGGCAGGGTAAGGACTCATAGACTGGGTTTTATGCAGAGCAAGGCGAGGAGGTGCCCAGAGAATATCCCAGCTCTACCTGCCACTCTCCATGTTATTCTCAAAGCTTAAAATGTATGAAGGTACACAGTTGGCAAGGAATACAGTCTGAGAAGTGTACAGAGAACCTTCACTACATCTGTCAGCGGGAAGCCCTCAGGGTTCCAGATGAGGACCACTCCTTGCATATGAGCTGGGTAAGCATGAGGGATGGGATGGGTGTGCAGGAGCAGAGGGTCTCAGAGCCCATGGTGGGGATTTGTTGCCGGGTTTACAGTCTCCGGTGGCTTGGTCTGCTTATGTGAGGGTGGGCTGGACAGGAGAGCAGGTAAGGCTGTGCAGGGCGCTGGGGAGGAAGGGTGAGCCGCAGGGGGTCAGTGCAGTCAGCTGTGGCGCTCACTGACTTTACTCTTGCAGACATTCATGCCAGCAGGAGCTTGTGCCTCTCTTCCCTAGCCCGTGGCCGACATGTTTTAAGATCATCACGGCCCAGCATTCCCTCAACCTGGGCAGTGCCAGCCAAGCGCCAGCCTGTTGCCTGCTTGAAACCCTGTCTCAGAAACTGGACTGTTCCTGGGAAGAGCGTTGAGAAGCCTCTGGAAGGGACTTTGGCTTCCTTAAGCACTTTCCATGCTGGAAATGGGTGGGGGGAGCAGGGCGCACGGGCTGAGTGGATGGGGCGGCCCGGAGCCAGCCAGGCAGTTTTTATTGAAATACTTTTAAATAATTTGCACGTGTTAGTCTCGTGTGTCAGCAAGGCTGTGTCTGGTTCAGTGAGCCCCGTGGGAGAGCGAGCCCAGGGGTTGGAGAGGAGGTGCTCTGTCTCTCGAGTCCATGCTGAGGCCCCCCTACATGGGGAGAAGAGCCAGTCAGCCCATCTGGGGCTGGCACTGTCCAGCAAGTGCGCTCCGTCCTCACGCCATGTCCTGAAGGCCAAAGTTGGAGGCCTGCGATCACAGCCCACCGCTAGGAGCGTGCCCCGGGCAGCTGCAGGCTGGGCGTGGGCGGCTTGGCATGGTGCCCACGGTGGCAGAGGAGGCTGCCCGCCTCACAGTTCAGGTTGCGGTAGTGGGCGACAGCTGGGGTGGGGCGGGGGCACATGGACAGGAAGCCAAAGCTGAAGGGGCCAAGGCAGCAGCCAGGACAGGGCAGCCCCTCCTCGGGCTCCCGGGGAGCTGAAGGGGGTGGCGAGGGCTCTGTCCGTTCTAGAGCTGCCGCCCGTGGCAGGCTATGCTGGGCCCGGTTCCAGGGCTCCCCAGCCCAGCCTTGCGGGGAGTTCACCACCACAGCTGGGGGGTTGTTGTTGAGGGGAGGTCCTGATCTAGGGGTCCAGGGTTGGGCGGCAGAGGAACAAGTGCTGATGAGGTTGTCTGTGGCCACAGTCAGGGGCGGCTGGGGAACTGGTCCTGGGGGCTCGGGCTCCGGGCTGCTGCCCTCACACTCCATCTCCTCGCCAGCTGAGGGGCCCGCAGGGGGAGGGCCAGGACCTGGCAGTGCAGTCTCCATGCGGCGAGGGAGCTCAGGGGACGAGGGTAGCGAGCGGCAGCGGCGGGCGGGTGTCCCGGGCTGGATCAGGGTCTCCGGAGTGGTCACCAAGGGCAGCTGGCTGGAGGGCAGCGGTGATGGTGGCACAAGGGGCAGCGGGGTGATGGGTTTGCTGGGTGTGTCCAGGAGCTTGATCTTGCCACCCCTGAGGTCTTCCCGTAGTGAGAAGGGATTGATGCGTGTCAGACTGTCCCCCCAAGTGGGGGGTGACTCTGGTGATGGGGGCAGGAAGAGGTCTGACCGGCTTCGGGAGAGCCGGGGGTCTGGCCTGGGAAGCGTGGCAGAGGGACCCCCTCTTGGAATGGACCCTGTAGACAGAGAAGTCTAGGATTACTGTTCTCGGCATCTGATGGTGGCTTCTAAGGGCCTCATTACTCCCCAGGGGGCTGGTGAGACTGGAGCTTAGAAAGGGTGCTAGAGAAGGGGCACCGTTACCCCAGCCACCGGTTACCTCTCTTTTAGGCTCTAGCATTAGAAAGCTACCTTCTTTGGGATCCACCCCACCCCAAGCGGACTCTCAGCCTTCTCAATAAATCTGCCCATCTCCCCCGATAACTCTCTTAGTCCTAAGCAGGAGAGAGGCACAGGACTTACTCGGGCGAGGACATGCTCTCTTACCTTGGTGTGTCAGGGGCATCCTGTTGAGGGGCGCTGGCTCAGGCAGCTGCTCCAGGATCCACTCCAGGTGCTGAGTGATTTCGGTGAAGGGGGCCCGAGTACTGGGTTCCATCTGAAGGGCAGAGGCAGGGGCAGTTTCACTCAGTGCTGTGAAAAGGGTCCCTGAGTCTTCCTCCCATCACCAGCATCCCACAGAGCAGCCATGGCAGCTCCTGGGGCGGGGCGGTAGGAGCCAGGCTCTTGGGCTCTTACGCTGCAGCAGTGGATGGCCAGGAGCAGGAAAGGCAGCGGGCAGTCGTCCCCCACCAGGGTTCGGAAAGCAGGCACATCCAGGCCAAAGTCCTGTGGGACAGAGGAAGGGCCTCTAGGTCAGCCCTCCGTGGGCTCTCCTGCCCGCTCGGTGGACAGCTCCCTGCAGGCGACCCGCCCTGCTCATGAGCACAGATCTCCTGTTGCAAACCTGGAGAGGTGTACTGACCTCTGTCCGGGGTAGGTAGTCAGGATCTGCAGGTACTCGGGCTATAAGCTCACAGAGGACAATGCCAAAGGCAAAGACATCGGCCTGGGGGCGGGAGATGATGATGTCAGGGGAGGAATCGACAGGGTTCACTTCAGAATTTTGTTGGAATAGGTCAGGATCGGGGGGCAGGGGCCCTAAGAGTTTTCACGTGTTAGAAAGGTGGCTGTGAGGGACTTGGGAGGTCATGGGGGTCCTGAAGCTCTGGTAGGGTTGTTGTTGGGATGGGGCTCTGATGGGGTGACATCTTACCTTCTCATCATACAGCTCACCCCGCAACACTTCTGGAGCCATCCAGTACGGGGACCCCACCACGGCCAACGGCTCCTTCCTCGCCCCCTCCCTGCAGGGCCGGGGCAGGGTGGTCAGTCATGGGCCACTTGAGCATCTTCCCCAGGAGAAAAGGGGAGCAGGAGGCCCCTCCCTACCCCAGGGGAATATCCTTGGGGGTTTCACTTAGCATACCTCCGGGAGGTTTGGGGGGAATAGGGATATTCACTTCACCTATACACAGGAATCTTTTCAGCCAGCCCGAAGTCACCCACCACAGCTGTAAGGCCTCGGTCTTCCCGTCGGACCAGACAGTTCTGACCACACACAGAGAGACATCCTCACACACCCATCGCCTTTTGCTCTCTGGTCTCCCAGTGTACACCCCAAAGCCCACCACTCCAGCAGAACCCCGGCCCTCTCTCCCAGTACTCCACTGCATCCCAGTATTGCAACATTACCCAACACTCTAGTGGGGTGGTTCCTCAGTGCACTCCCTGTACCCAAGCACCTAAATATTCTCCAATGGCTTGCCACGCAATATCCTAACATACCCATCATCCACACTCCAGCATCCATGGGCCAGTTACAACCTAACAGTCTCAAACCCTCTTCCATGCCTCCACCCACCTGGCCAGCCTACCTTGGACGTGAGGTCTCGGTGGAATACACCTTTGGCATGCAGGTACCGCAGGCCTCGGGCAATGTCCAGGGCCAGGCGGAGCCGGACTGGCCAGGACAGGGGTTCTGGGGAGCTGAGTAGCTGTTCCAGGGTCCCTCCATTCATATACTGGATACAGAGGTAGGAAAAGGGAAATGAAAGTCAAGGCTTCAGCCCGTATCCTAGGTCTCCCACTTATAAGTCAGGGGACACTCAGGAGGCTCACAAAGGTCAGAAGGGCACATCTGTGCTCTAAGGTCTCCCATTCATGTTCTAAGACTGCCCTATCCCATAAAGTAGCTGCTGCTGGCCATGTGCAACTATTTAAGTTCTTCAAAATTTCTTCTTGTGCTACTGGAGATCGGACCAGGGGCATTCTACCTCCAAGCTTCACTCCTGGCCCTTTTTATTTTTAATTTTTTGAAACAGAGTTTCTTGTTAGTGCTAAGAGTCTTGCTATGATGCTGAGGCTGTCCTCCAACCTGTGATCCTCCCATGTCAGCCTCCTAAGTACTTGGATTACAGGTGTGTGCCACCACACCCAGCACGTTACTCAATTTAAATACAATTAAACACTCATTTCCTCAGTCATACCTGCCACAGTTCCCATGCTCTAGCCTAGCCTCCTGTGTGGCCACTGTACTGGACAGCACAGATACGAAACATCTCCATCACTGCAAAAAGTTCTATGGGACAGGCGTATTCTAGAGGGTACAGCGAATGAGACCATCTGAGGCCTCTTATATGTGGGCTGCCCAATGGGAAGTTCAGGAAGGCTCTCCTGGGTCCTGAGCCTCTTTCTTCTCTGTACATCCACCAAGCTGGCTGACTTCCTTTCCCCCTGGGTGGAGGTGATGCTGCAGGCGTCCCCCCACCCCCACCCCTTCACCTGTCCTTACCTCTGTAAGAGCATGCAGCTGCCCCTGGTGCACACACACCCCCATGAACCTGGAAGAGGATGGGAAGACAGGAGGCTCGGCTCGGAAGAGCCCCAGCGCTCCTCAGTCCCCACTTTCCCCACAGGATCTTCTCCCCTTTCCTCCTGGGATGGCTCACCTTAGGATGTTAGGGTGCCTGAGCCGGTTCATGAGCTGCACCTCCCGCAGCGTGTTGCCCCGGTTACTGGGGAGCCTGTTCATCTTCAGCACCATGACCTGCCCCGACTGTCGGTGCCGAACCTGCGGGCAGGAGGGGTCGGCGCGGGCCGGGGAGCCGAGCCCGGGCCCCCAAGTTCCAGCCTCCGGTGGAAGCTCGGTCCCGCCCCTCTACCCTCTCCGCGGTCCTACCTTGTAGACCTCAGAGAAGAAGCCGGCCCCGATCTTCTCGGCGCAGTGGAAGTCGTCCACCCGCGCCAGGCTGGACACCGCGCTGCGGAGGGCCCGGTAGGAGGAGGGGCGGCCCCGGCCCGGGCCTGCGCTGGCGCCCCCCGGCCCCGGCGGCCCCTCCCCCGGCGGCTCTCCGCGCCCGGGCCCAGGGCCCCGCCGCGGGGGCCGCTCCCCGGCCATGGCCGGGCCCCCAGCCCGGGCCCGCCTCACATGGCAGGGTCCCCGGGGCCCGGGCAGGCCGCGCTCGCCATGGGCGCCGGGACTCCCGCTCCCGCCGGGAGAACGAAGACCCGCGGGCCCCGGCCCGCCCCGCCGCGCCGCTGGCTGGCCCGGGGGGCGCCGCTCCGCTCTGCGCAGGGCCTGGGCCTGGGCTGCGGCGGCGCTCCCGGGCCCGGCGGCGGCGGGCGGGCGGGCGGAGGCGGCGGGCGCGGCTGCTCGCTCGCTCGCTCGCTCGGCTCGGGCTGCGCGGCCTGCGGGGCGGGGCGGGGCCGGGCCTGCGCTTAACTCCTTCCCGCCCGGGCGGCGGCCACGCCCCCGGCCGCTCACGGGCTCGCGGGCGCGAGGTCCCGGCGCGGAGGGCAGCTCAGGGGGCCGGCCGGCTCCCGGGATCGCAGGAAACTAGACCCCTGAGGCCCAGCCGCAGCCGGAGGCGGCCAGCGACCGTCGACCTCCCCGGCCTGCGCCCGCGGCCGCGCCGCCCATTTCCCCACGCCCCAGACCCCCGGGCTCCCTAGCGCCTTGGGTTTCCGCGGGGGTCGAGGCACCCCGGGTCTGCAGGGAGCCCTTGGCCCGACCCTGCCTGGCGTGGCCCCGGCTCCGCCTCATCCATCCCGCCGCCCCCGAAGAAAGTTCAGATTCCAGCGCCTCCGCCCGAGGCCACCAGCCTGGACCTCCCTCTAACTTCTTTGTCCGAATGGCCGACCCTCTTTTAAGGGAGAAGCTTCCACCTGCAGGAAGCCCCTCCTTCCGTGAGAGCCCACCCCTCGGCGAGATCCCGCCCCCTCAAAGACCGCTTTCCCTCGAGAGCCCTCCCCGGGGGGCCCTCCCTCAGGGTGACAGTGCCGCCGTCGGTGTGCAGAGCCCCTCACGGCTGCACCCCTCCTCTGTGTGGACCTCTCAGAGTAACCCCACTATCACCGTGAGCCCTCCTCGCAAGCTGCCGCCTCCCCTCGGTGAGGCCCAGCCCCTAACAGTGTGACCCTTCTCAGCAGGTTCCCCCTTCCCTCCAGCTGGATGGTGTGCCCCCTCAGGCCAGAGGAGGAGCTGCAGCTGCCTGGTTTCAGGTCGGTGGGTGGTTGGCATCCTGAATGCGCAGGCTCAGTCTCGGGACGCTGCACTTGCTTTACCCGACGCTTCCGGTTCGGCGTCTGGCTCCCGGGCCCCCGTTATCTAAGAGACAGCCAATCAGCGCCGGGGCTGGGTGACGTCACAGGATTACCGGCGATGGTTTCCGGCCTCGGTGCCTCTCCTGCCACCTAGCGGCGGAATGGAGGGATGCTGGCGGGTTCCCGAGCGCAGGGTGGCAAACAGCGAGGGAGTAAGGCTTAGTTAGTTCTCTGCAAGATTTTAAAGCATTGCATTTCGGAATGTACGAATATGTAACAACGAATTATGCATAATTATAATGCACCAACAAAAATTTAAGAGCCACTATATTTCTGTTTCTGTTTTTAGCTAAGAAGAAAATGAAGACACGCAGAGTTTGCATCACGTTATGAGAGTTGGAGCAAGAAGTACTTTTCGGTTGTCAAGGGCTAGGGAAAGGAATAAAGGCGGTCCTAAATGACGCCGTGGTGCACTGGGGTCGAGACCGGCCGCATGCGGTCGTGGTGCGCCGTACAAGGGAAGGTATCGCACAGATTTGGAGAGAGAAGAACCGGAGTCATTTAAGTCCTTCTAGGGCCAGTGGAGTGAAGCCAGAGCCGAGAGCAACGTCTGCCTAGGGCATGTTCATTTTTTCAGAGGCATTTGGTCTCGGCAAAGCACGCTTACATTTACAACTATTTGTGAATTTGCTTTCTATAGTTGTGTAAAACTTATAAGTACTAGGAATTTATGCCTCATTTTAAGTAATGCTATCATAGCCAGCTTAATCGACCCCTGGATTCTGATTCTTTATCCGAGTTTGAGAATCACTGTGGTTGGTGAAAGTAATTCCCCAGAAGTGCTTGACCACTGAGTTACATACCCAGCCCTTTTAAAAAATTAATTTATTAGCCAGACGTGGTGGCGCACGCTTGTAATCCCAGCGCTTGGGAGGCTGAGACAGGATTGCACAGGTTCGAAGCCAGCCTCAGCTACTTAGTGAGGCTCTCAGCAACTTAGTGTGACCCTATTTCCAAATAAGTGTAAAATAGGTCTGGGGGTATAGCCCGGAGGTAGAAAAGCCCCTGGGTTATACCCCTAGTACCACCAAAATAAATAAATAAATAAATAAATAAATAAATTTACTGGTATTGAGGATTGAGCCCAGAGGAATTCTATCCCTGATCTACACCCCCAGTCCGATTTTATTTCTTATTTGGAAACAGGGTCTCACTAGGTTGTTGAGAGACCTGAGATCCTCTTGTCTCAGCCTCCCAGGTATTGGGATAGCAATCGTGCACCACCATACCCAGCTCTTTTTATTTATTTATTTGAGGTAGAGTCTTGCTATGTTGCCCAGGCTGACCTCAAATTTTGGATCCAGCCTTAGTCCCCTGAGTTGCTGGGATCGTAGGCGTGCACGACAGCGCCTGGTACCAGGTTAATTTTTAAGTGTCTGACCTAGATACTGGGTCACATCAGCAGAGATTAAAAAAATTTTTTTTTCAGGAGGAGGAAAGGTGGGATGGGTGGGTGGAGGCAGATGACTGTCATAAAAAGCAAGGGGTGAAGGCCAAGGAAACCATGAGGCTGGTGCGCCTTCCACGGAGGGCTATGCAGGGAGAAGAGCAGTACCTGCCTGCTCACACGGGAAAGTACCTGCTTTCTCCTACCTTCGGTGCTGGAGATTCCCCGCAGCCATTCGCAGCCAGTCTTGGCACATCTGTACCGCAGTCTCTCCCACCAGCGGATTATTTGGTGCATATTTTTGACATTGCATCATTTCATCAGTAAAAATTTTTAGTATATTACTCCAAAAGACAAGGATTCTTCTTTGAAATAAACCAGAATATCACTGCCATACTTGTGTTTTTTTTTTTTTTTTTGGTGGTACTGGAGTTCCTGGAAGCCCTTCTACCTCCGGGCTACACTCCCAGACCTATTTTTTAATATAGTTTTTTATTTGGAAACAGTCTCTTAAGCCAGCGCGGCTGACTTCGAACCTGCGCCATCCTCCTGTCTCCGCCTCCCATGGGCAGGGATTACAAGCGTGGGCCACCACGCCTGGCTTAGATCAGAGGTTTTTTGGGTTTTTTTTTTTTTTTTTTTTTGGTACTGGGATGGAACCAAGGGGCTTTCTACCTCTGGGCTATACTCCCAGACCTTTTTTTAAAAAAAATATTTTATTGGAAACAGGGTCTCAGTTTCTGAAAGCCTCATTAAGTAGCTGAGGCTGGCTTCGAAACTGTGCGATCCTCCTGTCTCAGCCTCCCAAGTGCAGGGATTACAAGTGTGTGCCACCACGCCTGACTAGATCAGATTTTTAAAAAATCTTGACACTACTGATATTTTGGGCCAGACATTGTGTGTGTGTGTGTGTGTGTGTGTGTGTGTGTGTGTGTGTGTGTGTGTACTGGGGATTGAACCCAGGGGTGTTCTACTTTGAAGCCACATGCCTAGCCCTATTTTATTTTTTATTTTGGAACTGGATCTCACTAAGTTGTTGAGGGTCTCCCTTAACTGTGGTGGCTGGCCTCAAACTTTTGATCCTCCTGTCTCAACTTCCCAGGGACTGGGATTACAGGTATGTGCCACCACGCCTGGATACTCTCAGCCCTTTTTATTTTTTATTTTGAGACAGAGTCTCACTATAAAGAGGCTGGCATCAAACCTGTGATCCTTCTGTCTCAGCTTCCCAAATACTGAGTTTAAGGGTGTGTACCATGATGCCTGTCTGGGCCAGATAATTCTTTATTGTAGGGAACTGTCCTGTGTCCTGTATGTAGGAGGTTGAGCTGCATTCCTGACCCCCTACCCAGTAGATGCCAGTATCACTTCTCTCTACTGTGACAACCAAAAATGTCTCTAGATACTTGTCTAGATAATTGTCCCTGATTGAGAACCACACAATCAGGTCTAGGTATATTAATATAGGAGTTAGAAGATATATTTCTATTCTGTCATTCATTTTATTTTATTTTATATTTTATTTTATTGGTACTAGGGATTGAAACCAGAGGCATTCTACCTCTGAGCTACATCCCCAGCCCTATTTTATTTTTAATTTTGAAACCCAGTCCCACTAGGTTGCAGAGGGTCTCACTAAGGTGGTGAAGCTGGCTGCGAACCTGTGATCCTCCTGTCTCAGCTTCCCAAGTACTGGGGGTTACAGATGAGCTACCAGGACTGGCTCTATCATTCTTTCTTTGTCAGAATATTTTTATAAAAGCCGGGCATGGTGGCGCACGCTTGTAATCCCAGACTTTGGGAGGCTGAGACAGGAGGATCACACAGGTTTGAAGCCAGCTACTTAGTGAGGCTCTCAGCAACTTAGTGAGACCCTGTTTCCAAATAAAGTATAAAAAAACAGGTCTGGGAGTATACCCTGGAGGTAGAAGGCCCCTGGGTTCTACTCCCAATACCACCTAAAAAAAAAAAAAAAAAAAAAAAAGAATATTTTTATAAAGAGAACGATTTCCATGTTAACTACTTGTTACACAAATATATAGTTTACAGCTGGTGAATATTCGTTTCTCTGTTATTTGACCAGCTTTCAAAGCGTGAGTTTTTCGGTTCTCCAGCATCCTCCAAGGTTTTTTTTTTTTTGTACCACTATGAATTCACAACTTAGTGCATATGTTATATGCTCAATTGTTGGCAGCCATTATCATTTTCGGTGCTTAAATTTTCCTATTTAGGCCAGTGGAAACTCACTCAAGTTGGCTCCTAAATCTAAATCTTATGTGTGTGTGTTTTACTAGGGATTGAACCCAGGGGCATTTTACTTCCCATCTACACCCCAGCTCTTTTTCTTTTTCTTTTTTCTTTTTTCTTTTTTTTTTTTTTTTTTTTTTGCGGGTGTGGGGATGGAACCCAGGAGCATTTGATCTCCGAGCTACACCCCCTGCCCTGTTTTTTATTCTTTATTTTGAAACAGGGTTTCACTGAGTTGCAGAGGGCCTCACTAAGTAGCTGAGGCTGTCCACGAACCGCGATTCTCCGGTCTCAGCCTCGCGAATGCTGGGATTACAAACCTGCGCCACCACGCCCAGTTTCCCCCAGCTCTTTTTTTTTTTGTTGTTTTGACACGGGGTTTCTCTAGGTTGCTGAGAGTCTATGTTGCTGAAGCTGTCATCAAACCTGAGATCCTTGGCTGGGCGTGGTGGTGCACGCTTGTAATCCCTGCGCTTGGGAGGCGGAGACAGGAGGATGGCACAGGTTTGAAGCCAGCCTCACTGGCTTAAGAGACCCTGTTTCCAAATCTAAAAAAAATATAAAAATAGGTCTGGGAGGGTAGCCCGAAGGTAGAAGGGTTTCCAGGAACCCCAGTACCACCAAAAACAAACAAACAAACAAACAAAAAACAACTGAGATCCTTTTGTTTCGGCACGCCTGGCTTCACAGGTGTTCACTGCCATGCCCAGCTTTCTATCTTTTTGACATAATTCTTGCTATGATCAGGTCCCCTTCAAAACACATGTTGAAAAAAATTTTTTGTGCATGATGCTGGAGACTGAACCCAGGTTGCAGTCTACCTCTAAGCCACACCTCAGCCCTATTTTATTTTTTATTTTGAAGTAAGGTCTTGCTAAATGGCTGAGGTTAGCCTCGGACTTGTGACCCTCCTGTCTCGGCCTCCCAAGTACTGGGATTATGGGCCTGAGCCATCGTGCCCAGCTCCTTGTTGAAATTTGTCATTTTACCAGTGCAAAGAGGTGAAACCTTTAAGAGATGATTAGGTCACAAGGGCTCCGCCTCCACAGTGGACTGTGCTGTTAGTGCAGGAGCGAGTTAGTTATCCTCTAAATAAAAGGATGAGTTCAGCTTCGTTTCCTCCCTGTTCTCTGCTTGCGTGCCTTCCACACGATGAGGTGGCAGGAAGGCTCCGGTCAGATGCGGGCGGCATGTTCTTGGACTTCTTACCCTCCACTACTGGGAGCCAGATAAACTTCTTTACAAATTACCCAGCCTGTGATATTCTGTGACAGCAGAAAATGGATTAGGAAAACCCTCCAAGTTTTTGGCTACTTTCTGTGATAAAATATTCCAGGTTCATTTTGTACATATCTAGTCCAGAGCTGGTATAAGCTATTTTTCCCATGATTCATGATTTTAGTGGGAAATAGAATTTAGACAACAAAATCTGGGTGCTATTGAAACGGGGTTTCTTGAGAAGAAACCCGACATTTCCTTAAGATGAAATGGAGTTTCTTGAGAAGAAACTCGACGTCTCCTTACTGGGTTCTTGTCTACAGTGAGTGAAAAATGACACCCGCAGATCGCAGGAAGGGGAGTAAAAAGGTTTATTGGAAGCAGCAGGGAATAGGGAAAAGTGGCCGAATACCCCTAAGGGCTGTCGGAACTTTTGATGTCCAGCAGCTACCTTCAGGTCACTACCCGAGTGTATCCCAGGCCAAGTGCCTTCAGTTGCAAACTGCTTTCTCCCAAAGTCCACGCGATCTGCCAGAAAGGAAGTGCAGGTCACCCCTAGGGGCCCTGGTTGGCCTTGATGTCCAGCAGAGGCCTTCAGGTCACTATCCAAGTGTAGCCTGGACTAAGTGCCTTCAATTGCACTCCACCTTCTCTCAAAGCTAATGCGACCTGGAAGAGAGAGAGAAGCTCCCCAATGGGGAGGGGTTCCCAGAGTGGGTAACTGCCCTGGTGACTGCGCTAGGGGTTTATATATATCTGCATGTCCTCTGTTGGTTGGAGTTTGGGAAGCAACTCTCAAAATTTACATAGGGTATTTGCATGTCCTTTGAAGGGTCTCCTTTCAGTAGGAGTGTCAGACTTGCTCCAGCGATGTCTCCTGGGTTTGTTGATTAGTAAACAGATGGTTTTGTGAAGCTTTGGTTGTTCTTATCTCTGAACCTTGGAAGAGCTGATATTCGTGGCCCCTCAGGAAATTTTTTTCTTCCCTGTCTATTTCCTTTCTACCTCCTCACTATGGATATACAGTTATTTGGCCTTAGGAAGAACAGTTTAAGTAAATGCAGTCAATTACCCATTCATTCTTCTCAAAAGTCTCCCCCAAGTCTAGTGTGGTGGCACAAGCTTGTAATCTCAGTGCTTGGGAGGCTGAGACAGGAGGATCACACAGGTTCAAAGCTAGCCTCAGCTATTTAGTGAGGCTCTCAACAACTTAGTGAGACCCTGTTTCCAAATAAAGTGTAAAAGGTCTGGGAGTATAGCCCGGAGGTAGAAAAGCCCCTGGGTTCCACCCTCAGTACCACAAGAAAAAGTCTCCCCCAATTTTTTTCTTCCTTTCTTTTCTTTTTCTTCTTCCTCCCTTCTCCTCCTCCCCCTCCCCTTCCTCTTCTCCCCAGTACCACAAAAAAAGAAAGAAAGAAAGAAAGAAAGAAAGAAAGAAAAAAGAAAATAAGTTGCAGGCATTATGATGCTTTATCCCAAAATTGTCAGCATTATCTCCTGAGGTCATTTTCTATGCAACCATAAAGCTATATTCTTTTTTTTTTTTTTTTTTTTTTTTTGTATGTGGTACTAGAGATTGAGCCCAGGGGTGTTATACCTCTGAGCTATACCCAAATCCTATTATATTTTATTTTTGTTGTTGTATAGGGGATTGAACCCAGGGACATTCTACATCCAGGTTACAACCCAGGCCTTTTTACTTTTTGTTTTGAAACAGAATCTCACTAGGTTGCTGAGCACCTTGCTAAATTGCTGAGCCTGTTCTCAAACTTGCAATTGCAATCCTCCTCTTTTAGCCTCTTCAGTACTGGAATTACAGGCATGTGCAACCACACTGGGCTTATTTTTAATTTTTTTGAAACAGGGTCTTGCTAAATTACAGTGCACTGCTGGCCTGGAATCTGTGATCCTCCTGTATCAGCTTCTCAAGTACTGGGATTACTGTACCCTCACTCCCAGCTCAGAGTATTCTTTTTTTTTTTTTTTTTTTTTTTTTTAGTACTGGTGATTGAATCCAGAGGCATTCTATCGCCAAGTTACATCCTCAGCTTATTTTATTTTTTATTTTGAAACAGGGTTTCATTAAGTTGCCAAGTGCCTATGTACTGGTGATTGAATCCAGAGGCATTCTATCGCCAAGTGCCTATGTGTCGGAGGAGGCTGGCCTTGAATGTGTGATCCTCCTATCTACCTCCTAGCCACACCCCTAGCCCAGCCCCCGCCCCCTTTGGTGTGGTACTGGGAGTGGAACCCAGGGGCCTTCTACCTCTGGGCTCTACTCCCAGTCCTATTTTTTTTTTTTTTTTTTTTTAATTTGGAAACAGGGTCTTGCTAAGGTGCTCAGAGCCTCACTAGGTTGCTGAGGCTGAATTTGAACCTGTGATCTTCCTATCTCAGTCTCCCAAGTACTGCAATTATAGGCATCACCACCACACCCAGCTAGCTCCCCTTTTATAAAAAAATTATTTTTGAAACAGGGTCTCATTAGGTTGCTGAATGTCTTGCTAAATTGCTGAGGCTGGTCTTGAACCTGTGATCCTCTTTTCAGCCTCCTAAGTACTGAGATTACAGGTGTGCACCACTATATCTGGCTGGAAGTTAATGTTCTACAACTTTGAGCCAGGCATAGTGGCGCACGCTTGTAATCCCCGTGTTTGGGAGGCGGAGACAGGAGGATCACACAGGTTCGAAGCCATCTGCGGTGGCTTAAGAGACCCTGTTTCCAAATTTAAAAAAGTATAAAATAGGTCTGGGAGTGTAGCCCAGAGGTAAAAGGGCTTCCAGGAACCCCAGTACCACCAAAACAAAACAAAACAAAACAAACCCAAAAATAACAAAAAACCCCACAACAACAAAAACAAAAAACATTATCTTCTGTGAGATGTTTGTGATGACCTACACCTTATATATCTGATTGTTTTATAGAATCCTGTGAACACATATTCTGCCATAATGCAGGATACAGAATGTGTCATCTAACTGGTAATTCTGGCTAATAAAGCTATTTTTAATGTAACTGCCATATATATATATATATATGTGTGTGTGTGTGTGTGTATAAATATGTACATATATATGTGTATATGTATATATATATATATATATATTTTTTTTTCAGTACTGGGGATAGAACCCAGGGACATTCTACCTCTAAGCTACACACCCAGCCCTATGTTTTTTTTTGTGTGTGTGTGGTGGTACTGGGGGTGGAACCCAGGGGCTTTCTACCTCCAGGCTGTACTCCCAGACCTATTTTTTATTTAGAAACAGGGTCTCACTAAGTTGCTGAGAACCTCACTCAGTAGCTGAGACTGGCTTCGAACCTGTGCGATCCTCCTGTCTCAGCCTCCCAAGTGCAGGGATTATAAGCGTGAGCCACCACACCCGGCACCCAGCCCTATTTTTTATTCTTTATTTTGAAACAGGGTCTCACTGAGTTGCAGAGGGCCTCACTAAGTAGCTGAGGCTAGCTGCGAATCTGTGATCCTCCTGTTTCAGCCTCCCAAGCATTGTATAAGTGTGCACCACCTTGCCGGGCTTTGTATATATACATTTAAAAATTTTTTTTCTTTTGGTACTGGAGATTGACTCCAGGGTTATTCTACCTCTGAGGTATACCCCAGGCCTATTTTATTTTTATTTTGAAACAGGGTCTTACTAAGTTGCTGAGACTGGTCCTGTGATCCTCTTCTCAGCCTTCCAAGTACTGGGATTACAGGTATACATTACCATGCTGGGCTTGCCACACATATTTTAATAAATTAGTAGGCTGAACAAATTAATGTTGATCCTTGTAGATGTTAGAAGGTTAAAAAGGGCAGAATATATGGTATCATTTCCTTTCCTTTGCTATGTTGAAATGCCACTGTTTTTTTTTTTTTTCTCTCTTTTCTTTTTTTGCGGGTCTAGGGATGGGACCCAGGGGCATTCTACTTCCAAGAGACACCCCCAGCCCTATTTTTTATTCTTTCTTTCTTTATTTCTTTCTTTATTTATTTTGTGATGCTGGGGGTGGAACCCAGAGGCTTTCTCCTTCCAGGCTATACTCCCAGACCCATTTTATATTTTATTTGGAAACAGGGTCTCACTAAGTTGCTGAGAGCCTCACTAAGTAGCTGAGGCTGGCTTCGAACCTGTGTGATCCTCCTGACTCAGCCTCCCAAGCGCGGGGATTACAAGTGTGCGCCACCACGCCCGGCCTATTATTCTTTATTTTGAAACAGGGCCTCACTGAGTTGCAAAGGGCCTCACTAAGTAGCTGAAGCTGTCCATGAACTGTGATCCTCCTGTCTCAGTCTCCTGCATGCTGGGATTACAAGCCTGTGCCACCATGCCTGGCTTCTACTGCCTCTTTCACTCTCTCTCTTTTTTTTTTTTTTTTTTTTTGGTACTGGGGGTGGAACCCAGAGGACTTCTACTTCTGGGCTATACTCCCAGACCCATTTTATATTTTATTTGGAAACAGGGTTTCACTAAGTTGCTGAGAGCCTCACTAAGTAGCTGAGGCTGGCTTCGAACCTGTGCGATCCTCCTGTCTCAGCCTCCCAAGTGCGGAGATTATAAGCGTGTGCCACCACATCCGGCTCCCCTTTCACCCTTTTTATAGGTTAGAACTAAGACATGTTCTTCACACCCCTGGGAATAATAGTGGCACTACGCTACTCCAAAATTGGAACAGGCTTTTTCATAAACCATAAATCTAAGATGAATCCTAATCTATTTCCTGTATTTTTACTTTAACTTGTTTCTAACTGCCATAGTCTTTTCTGCAGAAAAATCTCGTTCTAGTCTTTACATCCCAATATATCCTACAACTTTATTTATTTATTTATTTATTTATTTATTTATTTATTTTGCAGTACTGGGAATTGAATCCAAGGGCATTCTACCTCCAAGCTACATCCCCAGGTCAATTTTTTTTTTTTTTTTTTTTGGTGGTACTGGGGTTCCTGGAAGCCCTTCTACCTCCGGGCTACATTCCCAGACCTATTTTTACATTTTTATTTGGAAACAGGGTCTCCTAAGCCAGCGTGCGCGGCTGGCTTCGAACCTGTGTGATCCTCCTGTCTCTGCTTCCCAAGCGTGGGGATTATAAGCGTGTGCCACCACGCCCGGCTATTTTATTTTTTATTTAATTTTTTTTGCGGCACTGGGAATTACACCCAGGGACATTCTACCTCTGAGCTACACCCCCCCCCCCGCTTTATTTTTGGGGGTCTGAGGATGGAACCCAGGGGCCTTTAACCTCCGAGCTACATCCCCTGCCCTGTTTTTTATTCTTTCTTTCTTTTATTTATTTATTTATTCTGGTGGTACTGGGGTTCCTGGAAACCCTTCTACCTCCGGGGTACACTCCCAGACCTATTTTTATACTTTTTTTTTTTTTAATTTGGAAACAGGATCTCTTAAGCCAGCGCAGCTGGCTTCGAACCTGTGTGATCCTCCTGTCTCCGCCTCCCGAGCACGGGGATTACAAGCGTGGGCCACCCCACTTGGCTCAACTTCAAATTCTAACCTTTCCATTTTTTAATTTCAGACTCTCTTTCCACCAAACCTCCCACATCTGCACTGTCCTTCACTCTTTTCCTCTCTCCCATTCCCTTCAGATACTATGAATTACTATTTAGTTAGCAGTTACAATGGACTCTCAGATAATTGCTCATGACACCGCATCTCATCCATTTTATCTATGAGACAGTAACAGTAGTTTCCCCTTTACAGATGAGAAAACTGAGACTCAATGAATTTGGCTAAGATACATGGCTAGTGAAGGTAGAATTTCAGCTGGTCTTTTCCTTTTTCTTCTTCTTCTTTGTGGTACTGGGGATGGAACCCAGGGGCATTCTACCTCTGAGCTACAACCCAACCCTATTTTTATTTTTTATTTTGGAACAGGATCTCACTGAGTTGCGGAAGGCCTCACTAAGTAGCTGAGGCTGGCTGCAAACTTGGGATCCTCCTGTCTCAGCCTCCCAAGTACTGGGATTACAAGTGTGTGCCACCACGCCCAGCTCCCAGGGGCATTCTAACTCCAAGTTAACACCTCCAGTCTAATATTTTTTATATCTTATTTGGAAGCAGGGTGTCACTAGGTTGCTGAATGCCTTGCTAAGTTGCCAAGGCTGGCTTTGAACTTGTGATCCTGTCTCAGCCACCTAAGTACTGGAATTAGAAAGTCTTACTAAATCTTGTGATTTTTTTTTTTTTTTTTTTGTGTGTGTGGTATTGAGGATGAAACCCATGAGCCTTCTACCTCTGGGATAAACTCCCAGATCTATTTTATTTTTTATTTGGAAACAGGGTGTCACTAAGTTGCTGAATCTGGCTGTGAACCTGCAATCCTCCTGTCAGCCTCCCAAGTACTGGGATTACAGCTGTGCACCCACCTGGCTCTTAGCTATCTTTGATACAATCAGCCTTTGTCCCCAGGTTAGCTTTCCACAAGGCTTCAAAATGCCTGTAAATTCCATTATTACACCTACACAGAATGTTAAGAGGCAGAAGTAGACATATTTCTTCTTGTTTATCTCTTCATAAGAACAAAGAAACGTTTTCCAGGTGACTCCCCCTCACATCATCCAGAACGCAGGAAGCCCGTGCCCACTAAGTTGTTAGCAAGTGGGAGAGGCCAGTGTGATGGACCTAGACCAAGCCCCAGACCAATTTCCAGGGCTGCCCTCCAGCCTCCCTGAAGTTCCCAAGTGGTTGCAATAACAAAATTAAGAAGGGAGATGGCAGTAGGGAACAGGAGATCCGCAGAAACTGCAACCAACAGTGTCTCTCAGAATCTTAAGTCTCGGTTGTCACCTTTGACACAACTGCTCTCCTGGGCTCTCCCCGCAGCTCTGCCTCACTCTGGGAGCTTTCCTTAACTGTAGCCAAGGCCCCTACACTCCAAGTGACATACCCCAAGGCCACCCTTGGAGGAACATCAAATGTGTTTCTTGGGGCCCAGGGCTCTTGTGCAATTCCCTTGAGATGTCCGTGACTGGGGGGCCCAGGGTGTCACCACCTGGGTAGAAGGACCCGTGGAGGCTGTGCCTCTGAAAGGTGCCAGCCCACTGGGACTCAGCTCCAGAGCCCAGTTTTAATCATGTTCCTTCTGGTCTATAGTTTTTTATTTCTTGGAATCTAGATCTAGTTGGGTGTGGTGGGCATGCCTGTAATCCCAGTAATTGGAAGGTTAAGACAGGAAGACTGCTGGTTCAAGCCCAGCCTCAGCAAGATTCTGTTTCCAAATAAAACATTAAAAAATGGCTAAGGGTAGATGTAGAGATTGAATGCCCCTGGGTTCATTCCCAAGTACCCTCCCCCCCCCCCAAAAAAAAAAAACAGAATCTGGATCACTTTCTTTCTTTCTTTCTTTCTTTCTTTCTTTCTTTCTTTCTTTCTTTCTTTCTTTCTTTCTTTTTCTTTCTTTCTTCTTTTTTTTTTGTGGTACTGTACTGGGGATTTAACTCAGGGTCATTCTAACTCTGATTTTATTTTTTATTTTGAAACAGAAGGATCACACAGGGTCTCACTAGGTTGATGAGTCTCACTACTTGCTGAAGCTGTCCTCAAACCTGTGATCCTTCTGTCTCAGCCTCCCAGATATTGGGATTACAGGTATATGCCACCACGCCCGGCTTTCTTTACAAATTCTAACTTGTCTTTAGAGCTCCTTCCTCTGTTCTCCAATAAAAAGAATACCCATGCTAGCCAGGAATGGTGGTGCATGCATGTAATCTCTTGAGACAGAATGCAGGTGTGAGGCAACTTCAGCCATGTGGCAAGGCTCTCAGCAACCCAGCAAGACAGTTTCAAAATAAAAAAATAAAATAGGGCTGGAGATGGGGGATAACTGGCAGGTGGAAAACCCCTGGGTTCAATCCCTAGTACCACCAAACCAAACAAAACCACACCAAACAACAACAACAACAAAAAAACCCAGGCTCACTGATTTTATAACCATTCATTGATCTCCAAAGTGCATTAAAAGCTGAGAGAAAACATCATTAGACAATAAGGGACAGTAAGGGGGGAAAGTCAGTTTTGTGTGCTCATCTTCATACATACTGGTTTACCCTTAAGAGTGCCTCGCTAGGTTATTTATTTATTCTGTAGTCTTGGGGATTGAATCCAGAGGCATTCTAACTCCGAGCCCTTTTCATTTTTGTTATGAAACAGAATCTTTTCTTTTTTTTTTTTTTTTTGCAGTATTCAGAATGAAACCCAGGGGCATTCTACATCCGAGCTGTACCCCAGCTCTATTTTTTATTCTTTACTTTGAAACCGCGTCTCAGTGAGTTGCAGAGGGCCTCAATAAGTAGCTGAGGCTCGTGCGCCACCACGGCCGGCTTGAAACAGAATTTTGCAAGGTGCTGATAGTCTCGCTAAGTTGCTGTGGCTGGTCTTGAACCTGTGATCTTCCCATCTCAGCTTCCCAAGTACTGGGATTATAAGCATGCACCATCATGCCCTGTTTGTTTTGGTACTAGAAATTGAACCCAGGGGCATTCTACCTCCAAGCCACACCTCCAGCCCTATTTTTATTTATTTTATTTTTTCCTCAACTGGATATTGAATCCAGGGGCATCTTACCTCCGAGCCAGAAACTCAGCCCTATTTTTTATTCTCTATTTTGAAACTTATTCTTTAAGTTGCAGATGGCCTCACTAAGTAGCTGAGGATGGCCTCGAACCCATGTTCTTCCTGTCTCTGCCTCTCAAGTACTGGGATTACAAGCGTGTGCCACCATACCCGGCTCCAAAAAAAAAAAATATATATATATATAATATATTATATAATATATTATATATAATATATAATATATATTATATATAATATATATTATATATTATATATTATATATATGTGTGTATGTGTGTATATATATATTTGTGTGTGTGTGTATATATATATTTGGTGGTACTGGGGTTCCTGGAAGCCCTTCTACCTCCGGGCTACACTCACAGACCTATTTTTTATATTTTTATTTGGAAACAGGGTCTCTTAAGCCAGTGCAGCTGGCTTCGAACCTACACGATCCTCCTGTCTCCGCCTCCCAAGTGCGGGGATTACAAGCGTGCGCCACCACACACGCCTGGCTCCTACTTACATTTTGAAATAAGGTCTCACTAAATTGATGAGGCTGGCCTTGAGCCTGAGCCTGAGATCCTCTTGTCTCAGCCTCCCAAGTACTAGGATTGCAGGCGTGGGGCACCGTGCCTGGCTAGGGTAAGCTATTCTGACCTTTACATTGTAGTTGAGGAGATTCAGGCTGAGGAGTTGAGTCACCTGCTCCAGGCAGCCAGGTCCACAGGTGGCTACAATGTCACGTGTGTGCTCATCCCTCACATCATCTGCCTCTTGGCTTCCAGAGTTAGAAAACACATTTGTATATACTAGCTTGGGCCTCCCAGTGGGAGTCAGGTGAGTAGCATCCTCTGCATCCGGGAGAACGGCAGGGCTCACAGTTGCCCAAAGGCCGTGGAACGTAGCTTTCTACTTCCACCCAGAGCACATTCTGCCACCCTTGGCCTGCCATTAAGTAGATGATTCAGATGATAGCAGGTGTTCAATAAATAATCTTTGTTAAATATCATTACTGATCAGAGGTCTCCAGGTTCCTCTTTCTGCCCCTCTGGGCTCAGGCTCCCTTCAGACTCTCTTTCCCAAGGAACCCCAGCCCCTTCCCGACTCCCAGGCAGGGCAGCCACACCTCTTCCGGCTTGCTTGGATGCCTGGGAAGGCCTAGAAGAGGAGGTCTTGGGATGGGTCTTTGGTGTCCTGGGGCGGGGAGGCTGCACTCTCAGTCTCTTCCTTGCTCCTGGTGGCGGGATGGCATCTGTCCTGGGGCAGACACACCAGCAGGCCTGGGCTCTCAGCTCTGCTGGCCTTGGCCAGCTGTCATCAGTCATCCTCCTCCCCTCTCCTCCCAGTCCCGCCTCCTCCCTCACTGCCCTGGACACAGTACACACAGCTCAGAGGCTCAGCACCAAGAGAAACAAAAGGAACTGCCTGGCTTTCCATGGCTATGGCCAGGACCTCCCACCCGGGACTCAATCCTCGGAATCCTCATTACATCCCAGGGTACGCTTTCTCCCCAGAGCACTTCCCTGCTGGCTGCTGGGGGCAGGGCTTTAGCCGTAAGGGAGTTGGGTCACCTCGGTCTTGGGGTCAAGTGGGCATACCAGTTTGAGGCCCAAGTATAGGGAATCTGTGGGGCTGAACAGAAAGGGAAAAGCCAGGGTTTACAGAGCTGGCTCTGCCACAGAGCTTTGTGTTGTCTTCTCCATGGAAACAGAGAAAGAGCAGAGGAGGCTGAAAGCCCAGGCAGAGGACTTACAAATGCCTGTTCCTAACAGATACGTAGTTGAGTGCAGAAAGAGAGGGCTTCCGAGGGCTGGCTTCTGTCTCTGGGATGGTGGAGCAGTGCCTTCTGGGGGTGAGTGCGTGGGCTCTGTGCTACAGGTACACTGGACACTGCCCACTACTTCGCTTCAGCATGGGCCAGACCTATGGGCAAGGGACTGGTCAGCTACTTCGAGGCCCTCCTGGCCTAGCCTGGCCCCCTGCCCACCGCATGCTTCTGCCCCCCATTCGGCCTCCGAGATCTGCTGAGCTTCCCAGGAGGAGCCTGCCTCCCAGGCGCGGACAGCAGAGGCTCAGCTCCAGCATGATCCCTGGGTATACAGGTGTGTACACACGTGTGAATAGGTGTTCCCATTCCAAAGCACGTGTCCCAAATGATGACATGTCTTCCTTGCCCCCTGCCCAACAGGTTTTGTACCCCAGGCACAGTTCATCTTTGCCAAGAACTGCAGCCGGGTCTGGGCTGAGGCTCTGACTGATTTTAATCAGTGGCGTGGAGGGCGGGGGAGTCAAGAGCTGCCCAAGGAGGCCAATGGAGAAAAAGACCTGGAGAAGGACCAAGAGCCAAAGTCGGAGTTAGAGCTGGAGGCCGAGAAGGAGCCGGAGCCGGAGGAACAAGTGAGAGCAGGCAAGCGGTGGCGTGGTGTGTGCGTGGCTTCCCTGTGTGGGTCCAGCCGTGGGTGCAGGGCAGGCCCGCTCCAACTCCCTGGAAACCCGTGTTTGAGCACGGGGGCCAAACTTGACAGTGTCCTTTTCATCCAACAACTCTCACAAGGCGTCTCCTTACTCCATGGATGATGCGGACCCTCAGAAGTTCTTCATGTCAGGTGAGGGGGTGGGAATTACCCAAGGCAGAGGATGCTCGGGATGACTTGACTCAGCCTCCCGTCCCCGCAGGCTTCACTGGCTACGTGCCCCGCGCCCGGTTCCTCTTCGGCTCCAGCTTCCCTGTGCTCACCAACCGGGCATTGCAGGAATTTGGGCAGAGGTACTCCCTGGGCAGCACCCGGAAGGCTCCTGCGGCCCTGACCCCCCTTCCCAGGACCTACCTCCAGAACCTGGGTCTTCTCCCTCACTATGGGGGCTACGTGCCAGGTGAGAGGGTTGAGGGAGGCGTGGGGGCCGGGGCTTTGGGAGACTAGAGCATATAGCCACGGGGGAGGGAGCTCCACTTACATGGGTTGGCTTTATCATTAGACAGAAAAGGAAACAGGTAGCTGTGGGGAGTTAGGCCCAGCTTTTGGAGGGTCTAGACTGAGAATTAAATGGCTTTTTCATGCCACGGGCTACACATGACCGACACTCTTGGCCACACAGGGTATAAGTTCCAGTTTGGCCACACGTTTGGACACCTCACCCATGACGCCCTGGGTCTCAGCACCTCCCAGAAGCAGCTCCTGGCTTAGGTGCCTGGATTTCAAGCTCTCTCCTGTCCCGTCCTGTCCCATCCCATCCCATCCCATCCCCACCTTCCTTTTGGAAGGAGTGGGGAGGCAGGAGCACAAGGAAAATGGTTGGAGGCTGAGCACCTTTTTTATTAATAGGTGTAATAAATAAATAAATAAATACATAAACAGAAGCTTGGGCTCCTCCTCTGTCTTCTGCTGACCAGGCACTGGTCACAGCCTATTTACAACTTATGGGGGCGCTTAGGGATCTGGCCCCAATACTGTTATCCATCCTTAGTACCACCTAGCCTAGGGACCCCTACAAACAGCCCTCTGGGTCACCTCCCTCCACACGTACTTGCTTGTCTACACCATGGGAGGGTTGGCCTGGATGGGCCATGGAAAGCCTGGGAGCCCAATGCCGTGCCCTGTCCCTCCTTTCGTGGTGGAGGTCTGGACTCGCTCACTGGGACAGTTACGGGGAATAATTAATACTGAGCACAGGGAGCAGGTGCCAGCACAGGAATATGCGGCCCCCAGCTCTTTGTCTACTTTCTGTAGCCAAGCCAAAGGCTTGGGAGGGCTCTCCGGCTCTGAGTTTGGGGGTTCTGCGGGTCCCCGAGGCCACCAGCATGCACAGGGCCTCAGTTTTGGCTGCTTCCCAGGGTTGGACTTGAAGTTGGGGTCAACGTCACATAGGCCAGAGGCACCACGCCTGTGTCGGGGCCACGGCTGCAGTGCAGCCAGTCTCCTCCAGCCGGACCCAGCACCCGCAGGACATCGCCCTTGTGGAAGCTCAGCTGTCCAGGGCCTGTGGCCCGATGGTGGCACAGCGCCTGTACCTCTCTGGAGATGACAAACAAGTCAGAAGCCCCATCACAGGGCAGCCCGGCTGTCCTCCACTCCCCGCGCAGTATGGGCAGCCCGGCCGTCCTCCATTCCCCGCTCACCTTGGAGGCTTGGCGGCCAGGGCCGGAGAGCGCGGCTCTGGCAGGCTTTCCTTGGGCTCTGGCTCGCGGTGGGCACCCACCGTCTGTGCCACTAGCTGGAACATGGACTTGTCCAGGCTCAGCCAGGCTGAGGGCAGCCTAGGGAGGGAGCAGGCCCTGGCTCTGTCCATGCCCTGGCTCAGGCCAGGCTTCCTGTCCCCTCCATCCCTACCACAGGCGGGCTCGCACCTGTTTGTGGGCCGGGCTTCCCGCTGAACTTTTCGGGAACCAAAGAGGTGTCCCCACTTGATTCCCCCAGGAGAAGGCTCTGAGGTCCCTTCCTCGTTTTCTGCTGGCGGGGCGGCAGGTCCCTCCCTGTCTCGGCTGCGCCTCAGCTCAGCCAGCACTGAGTCAGGGGGGCTTCCCATCCAGAAGGGCCAGCTCCTCTCCCGGCCAGGGGCCTCCTCAGGGGCAGGGCAGGCCTCAGCGCCCTCCACCACGCCCTCTCGGGGAGGTGGGGCCTGGGGAAGCCCTCCAGCTCCTGCCCCTTTCTTTCTCTCACTGCTGCTATTGCTGCTACCTCGAGGGAACCTCGAGCCCTCAGTGGAGCCATCGATGTAGACCTGGGAGCTCTGCATGAGCTGGTACCACCAGCCAGCCTGCCCACTGCGGGCCCACCGGCCATGCGCCGGGCCCCCAGCTGCCTCTGCCACCTCTTCTGCCTCTTCCTCCTCGTCTTCACCACCTTCTGGGGCACCCACACCTTTCACCCGCTCCCCAGGGGCAGCCCTGTCCATGTCTCCAGGGCCTTCCTGGCCCCGGGCCCGGGCCAACTGCAGCGTGGAGTGGGCGGACAGCAGCAGGTCCTGGGACACTCGCAGCAGCTCCTTGTGCTGCCGCTGCTGCTGCCCACTCTGTAGCAGCCGGTGCTGGAACAGCAAGTCGAGGCTGAAGGGCAGCAGGGCCAGGGGCTGTAGCAGCAGCAGCAGCTCTTCAAAGAGACCAGGGCACACGGTGTGAGCCGCACTCAGGAAGCCCCAGGGCTGGTAGTGGTTCTGGATGATATCTAGGGGAAAGAGAGGGAGTGAACTACACAGAGAAGCAGAGGCAGCCCGGGAGGTTCTGAGGCACATACTCTGTACTATGCTACGGCGCATGGCATGACCGTGAGGCTGCACAGTGCGTGCACTCCACCGCCTGATGTGAAGGATCTGAGTTTGGAGAAGTGTTGGGACTCTGACCACCCTGACTTCCAAACTGCCAGAATCTCCTGCTACCTGCAAGGTTCTGACTCAAATAGAAACTGGGGAAGGACTTGGGCAGAAGTCTGAAGCTCTATGAAAGAATGGAAGAAAGCCTGTGTGCCTCCCTCCCCACCTCTAGCATCTGCAAAGACAGTGTCTCCTCCCTCTTCTGAGCCTCCGAGGCCCACTTGTAAGCAAGGCAGGTCCTAGGCATTACCTTCATGGTTATAGAGGTGATTAAACCAGAACTCCAGGGACCGGATGCTGTGGGGAGATAGGTGAAAAGAGTTGAGTCTTGGGTGGATACAGCCAGGCAAGGACACAGATAAGGGGGTCGGAAACAGGGCAGAAGTATAGGCGAGCATCTCCTCTCCATGGCAGAGATGCTTCCTGGTTCACATCACATAATATAATTCTGGAAAGTCAGGGGGGATGTGGGGAAAGTATGTGATTCAAAGCCAGTCACTTCCCCTAGAAGAGTCAGCTGGCACAAGACCCAACAAGTGGAGGACAGGTGGGCAGGGCCCAGCGGGTAAAGGGCAGCAGGCTGGCCCCTGGGGCCTGGAGCCTGTGCTTGAGAGAGAATACTACCACCATGTGGCTTCCAAGGTGGGATTAAGGTTCAAGCAGAATTTGGAAGCAGAGCTAAAGTTGAGAGAATCAGAGGCTATAAAATTCAGAGAAAAACACTGATTTCCAAATAAGCCGGTTATGGGTTTGTAAAAGCCACATTGGTGATGAGCATCAGAGGTCCTGGGTGCCATGGGAGCAGCGCCTGCTCGAGGCCGCAGCCAGGTGGGAGGGATCTCGCCCTCCTGCCTCAGTGAGGAGCTGGAGGGAGCTGCCCCTACGCAGAGCAGCCGGGGGCGCTGGATGCCTCACTGTCCCACACACTCACTTGAGCAGGCCGAGGATGAAGGCGTCGAAGCGCATGGTGTGGCTGGTGAGCTCGGGGAACTGGCTGACTTTGTTGTAGAGGCCATGCAGGACCTTGGTGGATGGGCCTGGAGGGAGACAGGGTTGGAGGTCACATGGCTGATTTCTGTAGCTACAAATTCAATTTTGGACCCCATCTCGCCACCCAGCACTTACCTAGCTGTGTGGAAGCCTCAACCACACTCCAGGGCATGTTCTTACGCTGCCCGATGATGACGTCTAGCACAAAGGCCTTGAGTCCGTCCTCCAGGATGGCGCGGACCGCAGGGCACAAGTACTTCAGAACCAGGTGGCCTACATTGGGGCTCACAGAGCTGTTTCCCAGCTTTGCCTGCAGATGCGGTAGGGGAGTTCAGGAAATCACGTGGAACCCGACCCAGCTTCTCTCTCGTAGGCCCTCATGTCCCCCCTTGCCATGCTCCTCCCCGAGCAACAGCTCTGGGCTCTAGACCCAGGAGAGTAGGCGAAGCTGGCGGCAGACAACAGGTGGGGTCTGCAGGGCAGAGCTCGGCTCCACACGTTTCCTTACCTACCTTTACCCCAGGATCCCGGCTTGTGCCAAAATGGGCCACAATGAGGTCCACAGCAGTGTTGACAGCTTTTATCAGCCCTGCAAGGAAGAGTGATGTGCTGGGCCCCCAACCAGCCCTCAGCCAGCCTGCTGAACGGCCCTCGCTGGGCATGGGAGCGCCCCCTCCCTCCCTTGCAGCCTCTCACTGGCCCCTTCCTGTCTGTGCAGTGTCAGGGCCCTCCTGTCTTTACCTCCCTGCCCAACTCTACCTCAGTGCTCAACATCAAGACTCTCCGTTTCCTCACTCCCTAGGCCTCTTATTCCCATTCTGGATCAATCCAACTTCTTCTCCACAATGAGAAAGCAGGCCACTGACTGCGTGAGAGGGAGCCAGGTCCCTCACGCTGGTGCCAGACCAGGGCGATCAGGCCCCCTGCTCAGCCCTCCAGCTGCTGTGCCAAATCTCCCTGCTTTTCTTGAGCTCTTGGTCCTACTTCCCGAGGACACTGGCTACGCTTCCTTCTACTCACCTCTCCCTCCAAACATACAATACACTGCGCCCCGTCCTCTCTCGCCTCTCATCCTGGAGGCAGGGGATGCTGCCTTCTTGCCGGTGTTCTTCCTTTTCCCTGGCTTTGAACCTCACTGACTCCGCAAGGAACTTCAGCTTCAGTGTCTTCCCCTCTCACAGGCTCCTGCCCACTAGCTAGCTGCTACTCCTACTTTCCCCACTGTCTCCCTGACGCTGCTCTTTTCATTCAATGGTCACTTGCCAGGCAGAGTGGTTCTTGGCAGACCTCATGGCAGGACATCACCAGCATGCTGCGAGGCTGCGAGGCCCGGCTTCCTTCGGTCGTCCACTAGAGCAAGCGTTTAGGCTGCTCTAGTTTAGGTCACACGGCGTCTCCCTCACTGAAGGGAGGGCCGAAGCCTGATTCTTAAGCATCTGGTGAATGACACTCACATGGTACACAGAGTTCTACCTCCTTTTGTCCCAGTGCTCGCCAGCGCCTTCCCAGCACGTGGAGCAGTAAGACAGGGGGCACTGTGGGCTAGACAGCAAGGCAACGGCACGACCGGCAGTGACAGTGCAGCCCTGGCCGGAGCAGGGGGTTATATGCACCTTTTTTCTGAAGCAGGTCAATGGAAATGGCCTCTGAGCTTCCATCTGGGGACAGGCAGAACTCAGCTGGGGGCTTTTCCGTCAAAGAAAAGGGGTCTTGGAAGTCAGGGCAGGTCAGTGGCAACGGCTTCACTACTTGACCTGGAAAGAAAAAACAAGTCAATCTCAAAGTATCATTCTCACACACATACACTCTCTCTCTCATTTTCTCTCTCTCTCATTTTCTCTCTCTCTCTCTCTCTCTCTCTCTCTCTCTCTCTCTCTCTCTCTCTCACTCGCAGTACTGGAGATGGAAACCAGGGGCATTCTACCTCTGAGCTATATCCCCAGCCCTACTTTTTTATTCTTTATTTTGAAACAGGGTATCACTGAGTTGCAAAGAGCCTAACTAAGTACTTGAGGCTAGCCAAGAACCCTGATCTTGCTATCTCAGCCTCCCAAATGCTGGGATTACAAGTGTGCACCACCACGCCTGGCTCCAAACTCTCTTTCCAGAGTTCCAGCTTGGTTCAGTGGCTCATACCCAAGACATGTTCCCATGGGATGGACCCCTTTCCAGCCCTTCCCACCTATGGCAGAGCTGCCCTGGGTGTAGCGGGGACCCTGCCACACACCATTTGGCCGGCAGTTCAGATGGCCAGCAGCACTGAAGGAACCAGGGAACTCAAAGATGGGGTTCCTGCGGGCCAGCCGAGCTTCCTGTGGCCTTCGGTCTAGGCTCCCTGACAAACCAGGTGGCCCTAGTGGGTTCTTCCTCCTGTATTCCCGCCACTTGAGGGCTTGAGGGGATAGGTGGTTGGCTAGAAGCAGAACAGATTACAAGAGACAGAGGCAAGAGTTAGAAGGAGATAGCATTTCATGTTCACCTCGTGGGCCCACGCAAAGCACTAGGTCAGCCGGGTGTGGTGGCGCACACCTGTAATCCTAGTACTTGGGAGGCTGAGACAGGAGGATCGCAGGTTCTAGGACAACCTCAGCACGTAGGGAGACTCTGTCAACCTAGTGAGATCCTGTTTCCAAATAAGAAATAAATTTGGGCTAGGATGTACCTCGAAGGTAGAATGCCTCTGTGTTCAATCCCTTATGCCACCAAAAAAAAAAAAAAAAAAAAAAAAAAAAAAAAAAAAAAAGCACTAGGCATAGGATATTATCCACAGATGTTGGGGAAAGAGATGCAATCACTTTAACTTCTGACCTCCAGCTAGAGAATAAGAAACCATTCAAAGGAGAGGTGGAATCGTTTTGAGTTGGGGATGAAGCTCGTACCGTTACTAGGTCTGGAGGCCATGCTGCCCTCACCACCACCTCGGGCCAGGCTCTCTGCCCGGCTAAAGCCAGACCTCCAAGAGCCCAGAGGTGGCAAGCTTCCCATCCCATGGAGTCGGTACTCCCCCAAGGTCAGCATCTTCTGCTCCTCTTTCTGTGGCTGCTGGGAGGGGGCAGGCTGGATGGCAGAACAGGAGTGGCTCCATGGTGGTAGGCTTGCTGCAGCTGTGGCCTGCTCTGGAGGAGGGGAGCAGGAAGCAGAAGCAGAGGAGTCAGTGCTGGGACCAAAGGGGCCGCCACTCCGGATGGGGGAGTAGCTGCCCAGGGGTGACGGTCGTGAGGTCTCTGGCTCAGGCCCAGCTTTCTTGGCACCTCTCCCAGTGGTTCGGGGTGTGGATGCCTGGGGCTCCCCTGAGGGAGCTGGGGCTGGGCCCTGCGCAGCAGGGGCAGCTGGTGGGGCAGGCTGCTGTGCACGGCTGCAGCCTGAGAGGCCGTAGAGCTGGGAAAGGCTGTGGAGGGCCCGGGCCTTGGCCAACTGCTTGGGGAAGTGGTGCTGGAACACGAAGGGCTGGATGGGCAGCGTGGTCGGCCTCTGCTCCTTGCTGTAGCGAAGGACCGGTCGGCTCTCAGCACCACCCCCTGTAGCAACAGGGATGGAGAGGGATTAGATGTACAGACACTGACACTCACATGAAGGAGATACAGAAAGAGACAGAAGATGATACCTACTGGGAAGATGGGCAGCACCTGAGCTGAGTGAACTGATGGGGGCAGGAGTAAGCCAAGTTTATGGGATGAGACACTGCCCCCCCCCCCCCCCCCCCCCCCCCCCCCCGCTCTTCAGCCAGTCCCTCTTCACATTCTGAATTCCAAAGGTGGGTGTATCTTAAGTCTCAATTCTTTTTTTTTTTTGTGTGTGTGTGTGTGTGTGTGTGTGTGTGTGTGTGTGTGTGTGTGATATTAGGGATTGAACCCAGGGGCATCCTGCCTCCCTAGCCCTTTTTATTTTTTTATTTTTTTGCGGGTCTGGGGATGGAACCCAGGGGCATTTGACCTCTGAGCTACACACCCTGCCCTACTTTCTATTCTTTATTTTGAAACCGGGTCTCACTGAGTTGCAGAGGGCCTAAGTAGCTGAGGCTGTCCGCGAACCGCGATCCTCCGGTCTCAGCCACCCGAATGCTGGGATTACAAGCATGCGCCACCACGCCCAGCTTCCTCAGCCCTTTTCAGTCTTTCTTCTGAGAATTACTAAGCACGTGCTGGCCTTGAGCCTGAGATTCCATTCTTCACCTCACTTTACATGTTCACCATCACACAGGGCAGCTTAAGTTCATACTTTCACACGGACTCCCCAAACCACAGCATTAGCCTTGACCTTCCTTTTGATCTCCAGATCATTCTGCTGTGGGATTCTGTTTCACTTAAAATTTGCTATTTTAAAACAGCTCACCCATGACTACCATTTTTGTTAATGGCAGAAACACCATTTCTTTGTTTCCAAGGCCTGGAGTGTTATGAGTGAAGAGCCCCAGATTCTCAGTGTCAAGATGTGACTGCCTTGGAGTTCCTACCTCTGGTCTTCTCACACCAGGAAGTTTCATTCTCAAGCAAATCTAACCATAATAAAAGCTTGTGTGTGTGTGTGTGTGTGTGTGTGTGTGTGTATTACTGGAGATTGAATCCAGGACTTGTCACATGCTAGGCAAATGCTTTACCACTGAGCTACATCTCTAGCCCTTTTTGAAATTTTTACTTTGAGAAAGGGTCTTGCTAAGTTTCCAGGATAGCCTTGAACTTGTGATCCTCCTGCCTCAGCCTCCCGAGTAGCTAGAATTACAGGGCATGCACCACTGTGCTTAGTAAAATACTTTTTCATCTGCAGCCAGAACCGGCCTTCCTGTTACCCCTATCAATCCCTACTCCCACTCTTCCAAGACTCAGGCATTGAAACAGCGTCCACACCTGCCCCCTGCACACAGCTGCATTCTCCAAGGCTGGGCCTCTCTTGTTCTTTCAGCCAGTCTCCAGGTCAGTTTCTCTCAATACACGGGGCACAGAATTAAACACAGAACTCCAGGACATAGCAAGGTACAGTGGTGTTTTGGGTCCAGACTGCCTGCTAATAAAGCACAGCTCCTGCTGTGAGTGAACCTCTGATGAACACAAGGTGGCGCCACAGGCACTTAGAGTGGGTTTAAAGCCCTGGGTGTGGCTCAAGACTCTGCGGCAGAAATTAATTTTCTTGCTTGATAGATCAGGAACTTTTGCTCAAGTTAACACAGTTGGGAAGCGCTGGAGTCTGACTTTGGGGCCAGTGTTCTCTGCGGCCTTACTACACACGAGGGCATGCTTGCCAGGCGTGAGCCCTGAGGGATGGGAACGGCAGCTTGTCATTAGGGGTGTTTCAGAACCATGCCCTCCGGTCACTTTTAAACTGCACCCTCGCGCTGTCATTCCTGCACCTGTCCTTCATCACACCCGTCATTAACATCACTCAGGCGGCAAGGGAACACCGTCCTCCCAGGAAGGCCTCTCTACCCCGGCTTCCTAGCAAGTTGCTCTCTCTCTCTCTCCCTTACTACCAGGTTTCATTTTCACTTTGGCATTTTCCATTATCAGAAATTATTTTTGTTGGGGTGAGCCCTCAGCTCAGGAACTCAGGGACTGCAGGGTCCTTGGCTAACGTGACGGAAAAGAATTTCAGCACGTGCCAGTCAGAGACATGGACAGAGGTTTATTTGGGGAAAGGGGAGGAAGTACACATTCAAGAGAGAATGCGGGCCACCTCAAGATGAGGAAGGCATTTCGGGGAGTTCAGGGTTCTCTTCTCATAGGGGACTTTCATGAGGCATGGGCTAGAGAAGGCATGTGAGGGTGAGCTCAGTCCGGTACTCCCAAGGCTGGTGGGCAGGTGGTCTGGACAGTCTTAGGGTAGATGAGCTCAGGTTGGTTGGGGTCTTCATTAGCTGACTGACGGATAAGCTGTTATCAATGTGTGGGGCAATTATGGTTTCTTTTGGTTAACTCTAGGATCTACAGGTTCCCCAGGAATTTTGGGGAGAAAAAATCTCTAGGAAAATCTTAGAAAATCTTTCCCTAGGAAAGAGATCTGGTTTGTGGACTAGAAGCTGAAGCACTTCAGCTCCAGGTTCTTATATTAAAGTTATATTTTAGCCAGGCGTGGTGGCACACACTGGTAATCCCAGCACTTGGGAGGCTGAAACAGGAGGATGGCACAGGTTCAAAGCCAGCCTCAGCTACTTAGTGAGGCTCTCAGCAACTTAGTGAGACCCTGTTTCCAAATAAAGTATAAAAGAGGCCTGGGAGTATAGCTCGGAGGTAGAAAAGCCCCTGGGTTCCACCTCTGGTACCACCAAAAAAAAAAAAAAAAAGTTATATTTTACTTTTCCTTCTTGTCTGTCTCCTTCCTTCCTTCCTTCCTTCCTTCCTTCCTTCCTTTCTTTTTTTTGCAGTATTGTGGAATACCCAGGGGCATTCTACCTCCGAGCTCCACCCCCATCCCTATTTTTTATTCTTATTTTGAAACAGGGCCTCACTAAGTAGCTGAGGCTGTACGCGAACCTGGGTCCTCCTGTCTCGGCCTCCCAAATGCTGGGATTACAAGCATGCACCACCATACCCAGCTTGTCTGTCTCCATTTTACCTACGTATTTCTTCTATCTTATATCAAGTTTTATGTGTTTATTACTTTCAAAAGCACTCTAGAAAAGTACGAATTTTATACGGTTAATTGCTGTATCCCCAGTGCCTGCCACAGGCATGGTACATAGTAGATACCAGATAGTTAAGTGAATGAATCCCCCACTCTTGAGTCTGGCCAGTTTCACTGCATCCAGAATCGTCCTACGTAAAGCAGCTAGCTTCTTAAGACAGAAATCTATTTCCTATGGTCCCTACTGCCCACAGAATACAGTCTAATGACCATAGGTGAGTAGGTGACTCACCTGCTGCTCTCCCCTCAAATTTCCAAACCTGCTGTCCCACTTAATGCTATACTTAACCACCCCACTCTTGAGGTACTGGAGGTTAAAGTCAGGGCCTCATGTGTGCTAGGCAAGTGTTCTACCACTGAGCTACACCTCTTCCCTTTTTATTTTGAGACCATTTTACTAAATTACTGAGACTGGCCTTGAACTTGAGGTCCTCCTCTCTCAGCCTCCAGACTAGCTGGGATTATGTGTATACCATGGTACCAGGTTCCTTTATTTATTTATTTATCTATTTATTAATTGATTGGTTATTTATTTTGTGGTACTACTAGGAATTGACCCCAGAGCTGTTCTCTGAGCTCTACCCCATCCCCATTTTACTTTTTATTTTTAAACAGGGTATTGCTAAATTGCTGAGGCTGTCCTTGAACCTGTAATTCTATCTTAGCTTCCCAAGTACTAGGATTACACATGTGCACCATTTCTCATTTTAAAGCACAATATTTTTCCTACTGGGAGCATCTTTTTTTCTACTTATTTAATGACATTTCAAGGCTGAGCTAACCTGGCTATAAGATTAGTTCCTTTTAACCCTAATTTACCACCTATACAAACATGTCCAAATTAAATATTTCTATTCTTTAAAAAATCATCCTTGTTAAGTTGCCAGGATAAGATGAATAAGACCAGGCAGAGAGGGAGGCCCACTTCGGGAAATGTGTCTTAGTTCTACCCACACAGAATATGGAGTTTTTTCACTTTTTTTAATGTGACTGCCCTGAAGAAAACTGGAGACAGAGCCCACACTCACCTGAGTGAGTCTGCTCCTCCCTGGGTGAACAAGGCCCTCGCCCCAGTCCCTTTTTAAAACGTGGTGCCAGAACTCCATGCACTACCAGCGAGGATGAGGAGGAGGACTTGCTGGGCCAGAGGGACACTGCCAGCTGGTTACTCCTGGAGTCCATGAAAAAATCTGCCATTTAACCTTTCTGGAAGACCTCCAAACAAACTGCTGACTCATCCTGAGTTTGCAATCAATGAAACATCCCATCAACTCCAGTATGGTTTACACATCAGACTTCACACTGGTCCCTGCTTTATTATCCAGCTGGGTGTGGCGGTGCATGTCTGTAATCCCAAAATGTGGGAGGCTAAGGCAGGAGGATCACGAATTTAAAGCCAGCCTCAGCAACTTAGAGAGAACTTATTTCAAACAAAAGAATTAAAAACAGGGCTTCTCAGCCAGGCGTGGTGGTGCAAGCTTGTAATCCCAGCATTTGGGAGGCTGAGACAGGAGGATTGTGGTTCATGGCCAGCCTCAGCTACTTAGTGAGGCCCTTTGCAACTCAGTGAGACCCTGTTTCAAAATAAAGAAAAAAAAAATAGGGCTGGGGGTGTAGCTCAGAAGTAGAATGCCCCTGGGTTCCATCTCCAGTACTGCAAAATTAAAAAAAAAAAAAAAGAAAAAGAAAAAAAAAGGCTGCTCAGAGGTAGAAGCCCCCCCTTACCACCTATATAAACATGCCCAAATTAATATTTGCGTTCTTCAAAAAAAAAAAAAAAAAAAAAAAACCACCCTAGGAGCCAGGCATGGTGGTGCACGCTTGTAATCCCAGCACTTGGGAGGCTGAGACAGGAGGATTGCACAGGTTGGAAGCCAGCCTCAGCTACGGAGTAAGGCTCTCAGAAACTTAGTGATACTTTGTTTTCAAATAAAGTATAAAATATAAAATAGATCTGGGAGTATAGCCCAGAGATAGAAAAGCCTCTGGGTTCTACCCCCAGTACCACAACCCCCCCCAAAAAAAACCCCCAAACCATCCCTGTTAAATTGCCAGGATAAAATGAATAAGACCAGGTACAGAGGGAGGCTTACTTTGGGAAATGTGTCTTAGTTCTACCCACACAGAATCTGGAGAAATTTTTTCACATTTTTTATGTGGCTGTCCTGAAAAAACCGGAAACAGGGACCTTATCATTGTTTTGGTACTAGAGTCTCTGGTACCAACGATTCATATTTGGCAAGATCCTTTGGTTCTCCATTCCACTGCTTAGGATCTCAGAGCCTTCTTCTCTGCTTCTTCCCAGATGGGAACAGCCTTTTCTTTTTTTTTTGGAGGGGGGTTACTCAGGAGCATTCTACTTTTGAGCTCTATGTACTAGCTCCTTTATTTACATATTTATTTTTGTGGTGAAATAAAGTCTCTCATGTGTAGAGACTCATGGAACAGAACAGCATCTTGAAATAAAAAGTCCTGTTTAATAGAAAATACACTGTTAATGACTCTCCTTTCTCTGACCAAATTCTTGCCCCCCAAATTCCAGCCATAACACCCCACTGGAGATGTCCACTGGACACTGCAGTCTAAGAAGAAAGCGGGGTCCATTTTTTTTTTTTTTTGGTGGTACTGGAGATGGAACCCAGGGGCCTTCCAACCTCCAGGGTACACTCCCAGGCCTATTTTATATTTTTATTTGGAAGCAGGGTCTCTTAAGCCAGCTGAGGCTGACTTCGAACCTCTGTGATCCTCCTGTTTCAGTCTCCCAAGTGCGGGGATTACGAGCGTGCCCAGCCAGAAAGCGGGGTCCAAAGGGCTCTGGCCAGTCCCTAAACCTGCTCTTCCCTCCAGTTCTCGCCAACTGCCCCAGGGACAGCTTCTTGGCGTGTGTTCAAGAGGAGTATGGAGCCTTCTGAGTGGCTGTAATCCCCACAGCACGGACACCATTTATGGTATTTAAATCCCTTTCCTTTTTTTTTTTTTTGCGGGTCTGGGGGTGGAACCCAGGGGCATTCGACCTCCGAGCTACACCCCCTGCCCTATTTTTCATTCTTTATTTTGAAACCGGGTCTGAGTTGCAGAGGGCCTCGCTAAGTAGCTGAGGCTGTCCGCGAAGCGCGATCCTCCGGTCTCAGCCTCCCAAATGCTGGGATTACAAGAGTGCGCCACCACGCCGGATCTAAATCCCTTTCCTTTGAGAAGCCAGCAGACCCTAGCCGAGGCCACAGCACAGCTTGGGGGGCTTGCTGCCCCTGCTCCATCTCTCCTTCCTTCCCAGGCCCCTGAGACCTGGCTTCTACCCTCAGGACCCCCAGATGTTGCCCTCGGGATCTGTCAGCATCATCAGTGGTTGAAGCTTTTTTCTCTCCTCCTCCTTTGGTTCCTGTGATTTCACTCTCTTCTGGGCTCACTTCTGTTTTTCTGGCTAACTCATCTTAGCCCTTTTGCTCCGTCCGTCATCCCTTACATCAGTTCCCCAGAGCTCTGTCCTTGTTGGCTTTGGAACTGCACGTGTGTGTGTGTGTGTGTGTGTGTGTGTGTGTGTGTGTGTGTGTGGTACTGGGGATGGAACCCAGGGGGCATTCTACCTCTGAGCAACACCCCCAGCCCTAGTTTTTATTCTTTATTTTGAAACAGGGTCTCACTGAGTTGTAAAAGGCCTCACTAAGTAGCTGAGGCTGGCTGCGAACCATGATCCTTCCTGTCTCAGCCTCCCAACTGCTGGGATTACAAGTGTGCACTACCACGCCCGGTTTGGAACTGCACATTCTTCCTGCATGCTCTCATCTACTCACATAGCTTCAACTATTGCATTTATCCCATCAACTTTCCAGTCTCAACCCATCTTCCACCCAAACCGTCAGTGATCTTTCTAAAATGCAAGTCAGAATATAGCAATGAGGCGCCGGGCTTGGTGGCGCACGCTTGTAATCCCCACGCGCTTGGGAGGGAGGCGGAGACAGGAGGATTGTGCTAGTTCGGAGCCAGCCTCTCTGGCTTAAGAGACCCTGTTTCCAAATTTTAAAAAATATATAAAGTAGGTCTGGGAGTATAGCCCGGAGGTAGAAGGGCTTCCAGGAACCCCAGTACCACCAAAAAAAAAAAAAAAAAAAAAAAAAAAAAAAAAAAAGAATATAGTAATGAGCAAACAAAAAACCAAACCAAACAGCAGGAACAGCAAAGCTAGCTCCCTGATTAAAACCCTTCAATGGCTCCATCCCCACCCCACAATGGCTACCCCAAAGTACTCTGCTTGCAATCCCAGAAAGCATCAAGCAATTTGTGTCTTTGTAGTTTGGACAGCCTATTCTATGACTCTAGAACATTCTTACAAGCCTCCACAAAGCTTATTCCAAATCATCTTTCTAGACCCTGCTTAAATGTAAACCAAGTTAGCGGTCCTCCTGACATTTCAGCCTAATTTAAATATTCCTCTCATGGGCCAGTGCCATACACTGCCATTTCTGTATTTTAATGACCTGTTCCCTTTACTGTTTTCATCCTTAGTTGGAATTCCTTGAGGGCAGATATCATCCCTCTTATCATCTCTGTGTCTCTAGCACCATGTTAATACAGGGGCTGGTGTAAAATATTTACTTACAACCTAATAGAATTAATAGGGAAAGGGCTGGCCTAGAGAGGCCCGGTCACAGGTGCTTTCTTTTTATATCTGCAGAAACAGGGTCTAGCTATGTTGCCCAGGCTGGCCTTGAACGCCTAGGCTCAAGTGATCCTCCTGCCTCGGCCCCAAGTAGCAGGGACTACAGGCTCTCTGTCCCAGGCTCTTTAGAGTTGCTATAATCCCTGACCAAAGAATGAACTCCACTGAGATTCAGTGTGGGTTTCCTGTTGAACATAGGGCATGGTTGTCCCTTATGCAATATAAATTCCTAAATGTCCAGAACTGAGCACATGCCTGTGTCCTTCTTTTAGTAAATCTACTTTTGTGTTTATAGTTCCTATTCATGGTACCATTATCTTTCCAGTCATCCAGGCCCAGAATCACAAGTCACAATCTTCTGAGTACTTCATTTCCACATCCATTAGTCTCTAAGTTCTGTGGATTTGATCAGTGTGTTTTTTAAGCCTCCCTCCTCTTCCCCCTGCTGCCACCCCAGGACAGTAGGACATGCCCTGCACTGGAAAGATGAGAGCTCCAGGCTAAGGAAGCCCTAGTAGTAGGGAGGGGGTGGTTGTTGGGGACCCAGCAGCAAGAAGGCCCTGCGAAACTCCTGGTCCCCTCCAGCCTCCTAGCTCCTTACCGTCAGCTCTAGCTCTTGCGTCCCTCTGGGAAAGGCTGTTGGCTGGGCTCCCTGGAAGAGCAGGCACTGGATCCATCAGTTGGGCCAGGGGGCCTTGGCCAGCAGCTCTGAGACTAGCAGGTGGCGTCTCACTGGACTGGGGGCCCTGACAGACCTGGGTGGACCAGGGCTCTGGGCCAAGCAGGTCTAGGCCTGGCCCCAAGGGCATGGGCGGCAGGCTATGGCTACAGCGAGTGCCCTCGTCCAGTGGGTCCACCCTGTCTCTCTGGGCTTCTTGGATGGGTGAGAACTCCTGGGAGGAGTCCCCGACGCTCACCCGAAGTGGGGGGGAGCCAGAGCCTGCAGTTTTCTTCCGGCCCTTGGCCAGTTCAGCAAAGGAGGTGACTCTCCTGGGTGGGGAGCTGGGCCCAGGCAGGGCCGCAGGGCCCTCACTCAAGCGTACTGGGCAGCTCAGCATGCGTTCCAGAGAGCCCAAGCGGACGGGAGGGCTGCGCTCCAGGCTGCGGTCGTAGCTGCGAGAGCGCTGGCGTCCGGTGCTGAGGTTGGGAGGTGAAGTATTCGTGTACACTTGCCCTTCGAGTGCAGTGGGGCCCCCGGCAACTGCTGCTTCTCTCGAGGAGCCCACTGTTTCTTGCTCTTCTGGTTGTACTTCTGGCTTCTGGAAGAGGTAATACTCAGAGGGCTGGCTGGGGCCTGGGTCTGGGCCAGGGCCCGGTGGGGAACTTATCTTGGTGTGTTCTTCAGAGCAGCTAGTGATGGAAGAGCCAGCTGGGCTTGGGGATGACTGGGAGGAGAGGTCACAGGTGACAAGCTTATAGTAGTTTTGTGTGGCCACAACAAGACGGGCTTGGCTCTGGAAGCAGGCTGTGAGGTCGGCCACGGCTGGGCAGGGCTCACAGTGTGGGCGGTAGGAGTTGCAGTTGGCGTCCAGCTCGGGGGAGGAAGCATGGGGACAGCCATAGCTCCCCTCCCTTCCTCCACTCTCAGGGTGGTGGGACTCGCAAGACATCTTCGACTCAGCGGGGGAGGGCTGCAGGTCCAGGTAGAAGGCGCCAGGGTCTGAGTGGCTGCAGAAGGAAGAGTCGCTGCAGGACTGTGGGGCGGAGTTGAGGTTGGCCCGAGAGCTGCCGTGCATCTTGTTGTAGAGGGTGCTGAAGGTGACCAGCACGCCATCGGAGCTGTTGCAGGAGGAGTCGCTGACATAGCCCATGGACTGGTCGGCTGCCTCGGACTGGCTGGATGTACTACTGCAGTGGCAGTGCTGAGCGCCCGAGCTGGAGCGCCCGGGGTTCCTGGGGGATTCGTCTGAACTGAGTTTCCATTCCTGGTCAAAGGAGAAGCCTGAGGTGTCGCTGGCTCCCCCTCCACTGCCACTCCCACCGGGTCCCCCGCACTCGTCCAGCTCCATGGTCTCTGCCTCCAGCTCTGGCCGGCAGCAGTGGCTGGTGCCGCACCGCGGGGCACCCAAGGCCGCCATGGGCTCCTGCTCCTGCCCCTCCACCACTCCAGCCCGACTGCGTGAGGCCCCCCACGGCCTGCCTACTCCGGGGCCAGATGGTGGCAACTGGAAAGAAGACAGATGGAAGGTGGGCTGGCCAGTGCTGTGCAGGTGGAAGGACTGCTGGGTGGCATTGTCACCAATGCTATCAGCATACGGGTCAAGTCCTGGCTCAGCCACATTGTCCTGTAGCAGGAAGGGGTTGTGTCGCTTGGGGGCCCCAGCGCCTCTTCCATCCCGTCCCCTGCTCTTTGTGCTCTCTGCTGGCCGCGTAGACACCCCTGGAGCAGAGTTCAGACTGCTGTACAGCAGGGAGTCGGCTTGGCCCAAGTCCTGGTCGGGCGGGGCGGCGCCCAGCTCAGGTGGGCAGAAGGGGTTGGGCCTCGTGCTCCCACCACCAGCACTCGCCGCTCCACAGCACTGCCTGTCGGGGACCTGACAGTGCACCAGGGGGATGTGATGGACGATAAGTGTCTCTCCAGTCAGCTTTGGGGGACTATCCATTCTGGAAAGTTCGAACAAGGGCATCAACAGCACCAGACACTGCCCCTGGAGCCCAGTGGGCCAGAAGACATTTCATCAGGAGAGCTTGGCACCTGGAAAGAGAGGGAAAGAAAGGGAACCTAATGTCACCTCCCTGGAGTCAGGGCCATGCCCTTCCCCACAGTGCTTTCAGATGGAGACGAGTCTAGGAGGAGAAAGGCTCTTGGTCATGATGGAGCCTCACAGCACAGCCCGAGAGGGCAAGTGGCGGCCACCACACGTCCTGCTTTGCACAGGACCGGGTCCTGAGGCACTACTTTTTTTAAATCCCTATGGGACAAGGGATCAAACCCAGGGGCATTTTACCTCCAAGCTACACCCCCAGCATGCCCTATACTTTATTCTTTCTTTCTTTCTTTCTTTCTTCCTTTCTTTGCGGGTCTGGGGATGGAACCCAGGGGCATTTGACCTCCGAGCTACACCTCCTGCCCTATTTTTTATTTTTTATTTTGAAACCAGGTCTCATTGAGTTGCAGAGGGCCTCACTAAGTAGCTGAGGCTGTCCGCGAACCGTGATCCTCTAGTCTCGGCCTCCCAAATGCTGGAATTACAAGCGTGCACCACCACGCCGGCTTTATTCTTTATTTTGAAACAGGGTCTCACTAAGTTGCAGAGGGCCTCACTAAGTAGCTGCGGCTGGCCTCAAGCCCGTGATCCTCCTGTCCTAGCCTCTCAAGTACTGGGATTACAAGCACGCACCCCACACCTGGCACACGTGCTGCCACGCCTGGCACACCTCTTCATCTTAAGTTTACCGTGCATCCATCTGTGATGAGAGGCCAGGTCCCTTTCATGTCATATGTAAAGGCCTGGGGAACTCAGGAACAGCACTTTCCCCTTCTCTTTTAAAGGACCTTGTCCTTAGCAGTAAACAATGACTAATTCTAAGTACAAACCAGTTTAAATAGTGACATAACTAAAAAAAAATTTAGAATATCTGAAAGGGTCCAAGGCATGCCATATATATATATATATATATATATATATATTACTTCAGCACTCAAGTTTACAGACAAAGGGAACAATCATGACTATTATATTATATACTCATAGAAATAAACTATAACTTTGTAAGAAATGTATTTTTGTTTTGTTTTCTTCAGTACTGGGGATTGAACCCACACGAGGGTTTACACATGCTAGGAAAACATGTAGCTACATCCCTAGCCCTTTTTATTTTATTTTGAGACAGTTGCCCAGGCTAGCCTTAAATTTACAATCCTTCTGCCTCAGCCCCCCAGTTTATTTTTAATTTAATTTAATTTTCTGTGGTGCTGATAATCAAACCCAGGGCGCAGTGCGTGCTTGGCAAGGCTCTACCACTGAGCCTCACCCTAGCTCCCAGTGACTGCCACCCCTGACTCCCTTTCTCCTGCTAGTTCAGAATACTCCCTCTCTGATGACTATGGGCTGTCTTCTTACTCTCCCCACGACTGGGCTGGAGCTTCTTGAATGCAGGCTGAGTCGGGCATCAGGGTGACTGCAAGTTTGGCTGGTGTCAAGTCTCCTCTCTCACATCGGGGACAGTTTATGTCTTGCGTCTCTCCCTATTGTACAATTACATAAGGCCCGGGAAACACGAGAGGCTGGGCAGTTTTGGGGATTGAAACCAGGGTGTTCTGCCACTGAGCTACATCCCAATTCTTTTTATTTGTTTTGATACAGGGTCTTGCTAAATTTGCCCAGGTTGGCCTTGAACTTGGAATCTTCCTGCCTTTGCCTCCGGGTAGCTGGACTTATAGGTAGGTATATATTACTAGGTCTGGCCCTATGTGTATGGGAGGATACCAGGGATTGAACCCAGAGGCACTCTACCACTAAGTTACAGCCCCAGCCTTATTTATTTTGAAACAGGGTCTTGCTAGGTTGCAGAGGCTGGTCTGGTTTGGAACTTGCAATCCCCCTGTCTTAGCCTCATAGGTACTGAGCTTACAGGCACAAGGAATGGCACCCAGCTGGCCCTAACACACACACACACACACACACACACACACACACACACTCACACACACATTACACACACATTTGTTTTATGTGTTTGTGGTACTGGAGACTGAACCCAGGGGCATTTTACTTTGAGCTACATACTCAGTCTTATTCCATTTATTTATTTATTTATTTACTTATTTATTTTTGCGGGTCTGGGGATAGAACCCAAGGGCATTCGACCTCCAAGCTATACCCCCTGCCCTATATTTTATTCTTTATTTTCAAACAGGGTCTCACTAAGTTGCAGAGGGCCTCACTAAGTAGCTGAGGCTGTCCCTGAACGGAGATCCTCTGGTCTCAGCCTCCCGAATGCTGGGATTACAACCATGTGCCACCATGCCCAGCTTCTATTTTAATTTTTATTTTGAAACAGGATCTCACTAATTTGTGGAGGGCCTCACTAAATTGCTGAGGCTGACAGGGAACCTGCGATCCTCCCGTCTCAGCTTCCTAGATACGGTGATTACAGAAATGAGCCACTTCACCTGTATTGATACATTTTTACTATTTGTCCAATTCAGGGTACAGATTTCCCGAGGTGCCCAAATTCTGCCCACAGTACTGGGATCCCCTAGATAGTCTTTTCTTTCTGAGTCCTACCTCTGATCGGCTGAAGTTCTCTCTTTTCAAAGGCTGCCCAGCCCTGAGCTTCTTTGGTCTCCGGCCAGCCTCCTCCAGAGTGGCCCCTGTGCTTCCAAGTCAGGTCCCAGCAATCTTCACTCCCATGGGCTCCTCACGTCTAATCTTTAATTCATTCCTCCCCTTTCCCTGTTTATTCCTATCATTTTTCTTTTACCCATTCTGAGTCTAAATCCCCTATTTCCTTTCTCTTATTTACCATTTAACTGCACCTTGGATGTCACCAATTTCTAAAAAATTAATTCATTTAGGCCATAGACTAAAGTTTTTCAAGTTACATATGTTCCAGGACATTAGCAGGTCTCCACTAAAGAAAAAAGTACAAAACAGCTAATAATACATGTGTGAAAGATCATAATATTAAAAATAAATTACGTTAAAATTCAGAAGTATTTAGAGTCTTGCCAGGCATGGCGGCGCACACTTATAATCCCCGTGCTTGGGAGGCGGAGACCGGAGGATCGCGCTGGTTCAAAGCCAGCCTTGCTGGCTTAAGAGACCCTGTTTCCAATTAAAAAATATAAAATGGGTCTGGGAGTATGGTCCAGAGGTAGAAGGGTTTCCAGGAACCCCAGTACCTCCAAAAAAAAAAAAAAAGATAGAGTCTTTCTTCCTCCTCTCTTTCTTTCTTTCTTTCTTTCTATGCTGGGGATTAAACCAGGAGTATTCTACTTCCAAGCTACACCCCCAGCCCTAACTTATTTTTATTTTGAAACAGGGTCTGAGTTTCTGAGGGCCTTGCTAATTTGCTGAGGCTGGTCTCAAACCTGCCATCCTCCTGTCTCAGCCTCCCAAGTACTGGGATTATAAGTGTTCACCACCACACTCGGCTTTTTCCTTATTTTTCTGAGAGGAAGTCTCCTTTGTTTGGACCAGGGTAATGGGTAGACATATAGAAAGGCAGAAACTAGTAAAATTATACTGAGCTGCAAGATTAAGAATCAGATAAGAAAAGAATAAATATTTGTTATCTTGGACTAGGTGATGCTTTCTTAGATAGAATACCAAAAGCACAAGGGACAGAAGAAAAAACAGATAAATTGGACTCCATAAAAATTAAATACTTTTGTGCTTCAAAGGATATCAGAAAGTCAAAAGTCAGTCTGTAGCATGGGAGAAAATATTTGCAAATCACGTATCTAATAAGAAACTTCTAGTCAGTATAGATAAGGAACTCATAGCTCAATGATGAGAAGATAAGTAACTTGGCTGGGCCTGGTGGCACAGGCTTGCAATCCCAGGACTTGGGAGGCTGAGACAGGAGGATTGCAGTTTGAGACCAGCCTCAGCAAATTAGCAAGGCCCTCAGAAACTCAGTGTGACCCTGTTTCAAGATAAAAATAGTTCTGAGGTAGAGCTCAGAGGTGGAATGCCCCTGGGTTCAATCCCGTCTGTCTGTCTGTCTGTCTGTCTGTCTCTCATACACAGAGATAAATAACTCAAATAATAATTGGTCAAAATATGAATAGATACTTTTCTAAAGACTTACAGTGGCTAAAAAGCATTTGAAAAGATGCACAACGTCATCAGTCAATAAAGAAATCAAAACCACAATGAAATACCACATCACTTCTACTAGGAAAAACCCCCCACAGAAAGAGTGTTGATGATGGGGTGGAGACACTGGGACCCTTACACATTGCTGGAGACACTGTAAAATGGTATGGCCAATTTGGAAACATGGTCTGACAGTCCCTCAAAATGTTAAATAAGACCCAACAATTCTACTTCTAGGTATACATCCAAGAAAAATGAAAATATGTTCAAATAAAAGCATGTATACGGACATTCAAAGCAGCATCATTCATAGTAGACAAAAAAGCCAGAAAAGGCCAGACATGGTGGCGCACGCTTGTAATCCCCGCGCTTGGGAGGCTGAGACAGGAGGATCGCACAGGTTTGAAGCCAGCCTCAGCTACTCAGTGAGGCTCTCAGCAACTTAGTGAGACCCTGTTTCCAAATAAAGTATAAAAATAGGTCTGGGAGTACAGCCCAGAGGTAGAAAGTCTCGTGGGTTCCACCCCCAGTACCACCAAAAAAAAAAAAAAAAAAAAAAAAAAGAGAGAGAGAGAGAGAGAGAGAGAGAGAGAGAATGAATAACAGAAAGTCAAATTGGAAATATGACGATCCCAATAATAAGCAATTAAAAAGTACAGAATAGGGTATCATTAAAATAATGTGCTAGCTGGGCAGGGTGGCGCATGCTTGTAATCCCAGCATTCGGGAAGCTGAGACTGGAGGACTGCAGTTCACGGACAGGCTCAGCTACTTAGTGAGGCCCTCTGCAACTCAGTGAGATCCTGTTTCAAAATAAAGAATAAAAAATAGGGCTGGGGTGTAGCTCGGAGGTCAAATTTTTGGTTCCATCCCCAGACCCGCAAAAACAAAGCAAAACATCATAATAATAACGCGCTAATTAGCTGGGCACATATCTATAGTTCTAGCTACTTGGGAAGTGGGGGCAGGAGATTCACTGGAACCAAGAAATTCAAGGTCAGCCTGAGCAACATAGGAAGACCCTATCTCAAATAAGGAACAACCAACCAATCAAACAATAATGTTGTGTTAGTATGATTGACTGGGAAAGATGTTCACAAAATATCGAGTGAAAATAGCAGATTATAAATAGCAAGTATAGCCGGGTGTGGTGGCGCACGCTTGCAATCCCTGCGCTTGGGAGGCTGAGACAGGAGGATCGCACGGGTTTGAAGCCAGCCTTAGCTACTTAGTGAGGCTCTCGGCAACCTAGTGAGACCCTGTTTCCAAATAAAATATAAAAAAGGTCTGGGAGTATAGCCCGGAGGTAGAAAGCCTCTGGGTTTCACCCCCAGTACCATGAAAAAAAAAAAAAAAAAAAAAAAGCAAGTATAGTAATAGCTGGGTGTGGTGGCATATGCTTGTAATCCCAGCATTCAGGAGGCTGAGACAGGAGGATTGCAGTTTGAGACCAGCCTTGAACTACTTAGTGAGGCCCTTTACAACTTAGTGAGACTCTGTTTCAAAATAAAGAATAAAAAATAGTGCTGGGGGTATAGCTCAGAGATAGAATGCCCCTGGGTTCCATCCCCAGTACTGCAAAAAAAAAAAAAAAAAAAAAAGCAAGTATAACATTTTTGAAAATAAGTATATATACATGCATAAAAGAAAATATGAAACAAAGGCACAACAAAATAATAACCATATGATCTCTGTTGAGTGACTTTGGATAATTTTAAATTCTTTTTGGTTCATCTGTATATTCTAATTGGTGTATATTAAGTACTCATTAAGTACATTTTTTTTTTTTTTTTGGTGATACTGGGGCTGGAACCCTTCTACCCCTAGGCTACACTCCCAGACCTAATTTTTTTTTTTTATATTTTATTTGGAAACAGGGTCTTAGCTTCAAACCTGCATGATCCTCCTGTCTCCACCTCCCAAACGCGGGGATTACAAGTGTGTACCACCACGCCCGGCTTTATGTACACAATTTAAACATTTTTTTTTTTGGTGGTACTGGGGTCTCTGGAAGATCTTCTACCTTCAGGCTACACTCCCAGATATATATATATATATATATATATATATATAAATTTTTTTTTTTTTTTAAACAGGGTCTCTTAAGCCAGCAAGGCTGCTTCAAACCTGTGTGATCGCCGGGCGTGGTGGTGCACACTTGTAATCCCCGCACTTGGGAGGCAGAGACAGGAGGATCGTCTCAGTCTTCCAAGTACTGGGATTACAGGCATGCACCACCATGCCAGGCTTCATTTTTTTAAAGAACTGAGTTGTGGGCATGGTGGCATACACTTGTAATCCCAGTACATGGAAGGCTGAGACAGGAAGGATCAAAGGTTTGCAGCCAGTCTCAGCTACAGAGTGAGGCCCTCTGCAACTTAATGAGACCCTGTTTCAAAATAAAAAACAGGGCTGGGGGTGTAGCTCAGAGATGGAATGCCTCTGGGTTCAATCCCTATAACCCCTAAATAAATAAATAAATAAATAAATATTGAGTTGCTTTTTATTATTGAGTTGTAGGAATTTTAATATTTATTCTGGATGCAAGTCCCTTGTAACATTTATGTCTTGTGAATACTTTCTTTCAGCCTGTGGCTTGCCTGTTTGTGTTTCCTCTACCATGCCTATCAGTCTTTTCAGTCTTGGGTTCCACAGCCCACCAACAAAAAGCAGGAAGGCACCTCTGCCTTGTATCTGTAATGAAAGTTTGCTATTAGTGGTATTTTTGATTAACTTAAGTATTTAATTTTATGAATTTCTATTTATCAGGGTTTTTTTTTGTTTAGGGTTAAAATTTTCTATATCCTAAAGAAATCTGTACCTATTCCAATATCAACAAAGAAAATTTCCTTTCTTTACATCTGTATAGTTTTGGTTTTTACATTTAAGTTATGATGAATCTCATTTTAAATATTCAGGCCTTTTACTGACTAGTTTCAGTGTGTGTGTGTGTGTGTGTGTGTGTGTGTGTGTATGTGTGTGTGTGTTTAAATATATATATATTTTTGTGGCACTGGGGTTCCTGGAAGCCCTTCTACCTCCGGGCTACACTCCCAGACCTATTTTTACATTTTTTATTTGGAAACAGGGTTTTCTAAGCCAGCGTGCGCGGCTGGCTTCGAACGTGCGCCATCCTCCTGTCTCCGCCTCCCAAGCGCGGGGATTACAAGCGTGCGCCACCACGCCCGGCTGTGTGTAAATATTTTTAAGAACTGGGGATTACACCCAGGGGACATTCTACCTCTGAGCTATACCCCCAGCCCTGTTCTATTTTTTACTTGGAAACAGGGTCTCTCTAAATTGTGGAGGACTTGCTAAATTGCTGAGGCTGGCTGTGAACCTGTAATACTCCTGTAATACTGCCTCCCAAGTACAGGGATTACAAATGTTCACCATCACACCCAGCTTATCTTATATTTTTGTATGTCAAAGAATGTCTTATTCCTTCCAGATCTCCAGGTCAGGGACAACACCCTCCAATAGTTCCTTCAGGGACAATTCGCACTCAGCCAACTACAGGGAAGTGCTGTAGCAGCTCATGAGATTTTGTATTCACGCCTTGCCCCACCCCTTCACATTTTTTTTACAAAGCACTTTTTACGTCACATCATACCAAAGTGGGCAGGTTTTAAGAAACGAGGAAAGTGACATCCAGGAAAATGGAATGACTTGCGCAGGATCACTCAGTGACTGAGGAGAATTAAGATGGGCTCAGGAACCCCAACTTCCAAATGTTTTTCTTGACCAGTTAAGAACGTAATGAGAGAACACCGTACACTTGACTTGATTTCAAACACTGCAGCATTTACTGAGAGGTCTAAACATGTGCAACTAACGTCTAAGATGTCTCTCCTAGGAGTGACCTGCCCTGTATTAAGGTTGATACTGTGGCTCACGGCTCTGAAAAGGTGAAAGCACTGAGGGGCAAAGCTCACTCCAGACTCTAAACCCTGATTAAATGGGGACACATGGAAGACGAGGCTGGGGAGGAAAGAGAGGTCCCAGAATAAGAAGAAAGTGGAAGGAAGCTCCCTCGGGGAAGATGAGCCCCTCCAGCTAGGCCCCTCGGGCAGGCAGTGCAGAGGTGGGCTCAGCCAGCATGAAGTTGCAAAGTTTAGCTTCCCAGATGCAGGGAAAGCTTTCTCTAAGAGCCCTTTTCCTGGCCCTGTTCTCAAATGGTTGTCTCTTAGTCTATCATAATAATGCTATTGAGAGCTATATCATTTCTTTTTTTTTTTTTTTTTTTGCAGGTCTGGGGCATTTGACCTCTGAGCTACAACCCCTGTCCTATTTTTTATTCTTTATTTTGGAACCAGGTCTCACTGAGTTGCAGAGGGCCTCACTAAGTAGCTGAGGCTGTCCGCAAACTGTGATCCTCAGGTCTCAGCCTCCCGAATGCTGGGATTACAAGCGTGCACCACCACGCCCGGCTTAGAGATATCATTCCTAATGCTAGTATAATACTTCTAAGTAGGTGTAATCATTTTACAGGAGAGAAAAATCAAAGCTGGGAGGGTATAAGTAATAGGCCCCAAATTACACAAGCTGGGATCAGACTGAGCACCCCCTTATTTTGGTAGAACCTAATATTGAACCCAGGATTTTACCTCTGAGCTAACCTCCCATCACAGCTCTTGTTATTTTTTATTTTGAAACAGGGTCAGGGTCTCGCTAAGTTGCTAAGGGTCTAAGTTGCTGAGGCTGTAATGTACCTGTAATCTTCCCGTCTTCACCTCTAAGTACTGGAACTACAGACATGTACCATCACACCTGGCTCAACCATTTCATTATAACTGCCTCTCCTAAAGGTAATGATCAGGGCTACACCCTCTTCCTAAATTGCAATTAAAAGTCTGCTCCTTTTTGAGTAGGCCTACATCACAGCCTGCTTCTGTAAGTTATATCTACCTGCCTCTCTTCTCTGAACACACAGTCCCTTTCATATTATTGTTCCCAAGTCCTCATAATACTTGTCAACCCTGCCTCCTGCCCCTCCTTTCCAAGTTTCCAGCCCTTATCTCCCCACCCCATTCATCATCTCCAAACCCTTTCCCAATCGGAGGTGCACATTCCTAGATACTTCCTGGGAACTAACATACTCCCACAACTTTCCAGTGGCTCCCCCAACCACATATTTGCACCCTGCAACACTTTCTCCTATTATGTTTTTGGATTCTCCATCAAGGTGGCTGATGGAGCTGGGAATTTCAGGGACTCTTTGTACCTGCTCCCCTGTCTTTGGTCATCAACGTCCTTCCGCTAGTCACAGAACCATGCAACCCAGTCCCTGTTCTCTAGCACTCTGACCTTGACTTAAGGTCCTGATGAGGAGCCTGGGGGAGCTGCTAGCCTCTTCCTCACTGGGTCTCCCCTAGTGCAGGGCTGAAGGAGAGGGGATGTGGGAGTGTTAGTTTAGGTATGCTTAGGTCTCTTCCTGTTAGAAAATGAAGGCTGCACAAGGCTGATTTTAACAGGCCAGGTGCGCCCCCTGCCCCCAGTATACAGAGCATCTTGGTCAACATTCATTCTTTCTTCATCCTAACCTGGAGCCTGGTGGCTCCCGCAGCATGGGACACATGGGTGTGTTTATGTGTATGCATGGATCCGTGAACATGGAGGGAAAGACTGCCAAGCCCTCTTAGAAGCAGTGTGGATCCCTGCATGTTCTCCATCATAAACTTACAGTAGCTTTAAGGCTGTCTCCTCCCATTATGCCTTTGTTTCTAGATCTGATCCCCTCTCCCCTGACTACAGCAGCTGCAGCAGCTTCAGAAGCGGTGCCAAGAAAGGAAGCATAGGATCTTCTGCTTCCTGACAAAAACGGCATAGGAGCATCAGTCCAACCCGCTGCATCCTTGCACGGTAGCCAAATGTATGCACGGATGAGCTTGCTCGAGGCTTGGGCATGCTCTCTCCCCTTTTCAGGAAGACAAAGCCAGTCCTCAGAAGCCGGGGCCCAGAAGCTGGTGGGAGATCCCGGCTCCCCCCACCCCCCCAAGCGCGCCTCGGAGCCATACCTCTGCACGGGAGCCTGGAGCCAACCCGAGACTTCAGCTCCTTCGCACTCCCACCAAGTTCTACCTTGGCAGTTACAGCTGGGGTGGGCTCCACAGGACCACACAGGGAACCGGGCCGATTTCCTAAGATCTGATTTCTGCTAATACAATGGCATCCTAGCTAATGCAGGGAGGCTGCGCAGTCCCTGCCGTCTCCTGCCGCGGCCGCGGGTGCTGCGGTGACGTTGCTGCTAAGGGAAGGGGGAAGGGAGAGGACAGGCGTGTCCGCGGAGCAGCCTCGGCTCCTCGCTCGCGGTCCCCACGGCCGCGGCGGAGTCAGCCGCAGAGGGAGGTCGGTGCTGGGAGGTGGAAGCTGTCGCGGAAGCGAAGGAAAAATCGGAAAAACGGGGAGAGCGGAGCTGTTTCTCCTGTCCTTGGTGTCCGGGAAGAAGTCTGGGCAGAGCCGGGCGCTTCCTTCCTTCTTCCCTTAGGCCTCCCCTTTTAAATCTCAGCCAGAAACCTCTCCCTCTTTTTGCCCACTCCAAATGACTCCTTGTTTTCCAGTTTTCTCCGCTCATTAGGGATCCAGACTAGCCTCAGGGTGGAGCCGGCAGCCTGGGAGGCTCAGTCTGCATTCTGCCGGCGGAATGCAAGCTCAGTCCTCCGACATGCCCAGCCAGTCCCAGCGCCAGGTTTCCTAGGGCGCCCCTCGGGGGGGGGGGGGGGAAGGTGGGACTGTCTAGAGAGGAGATGGACGCAGGCGGCTTCTGCAATCCAGGCTCGGGCCCCTCCTAACACACAGGATCCAGTTCCCCCCGGGCTTCAGAGGGTCTGCTAGATGGCTGAGGCAGAACTGGCTCACGGCTTGTGTGGAGGCAGAATCTTTCAGCAGGCTGAGAGGCCAGGAAGCCCATCTTCCCGGGGAAAGGAAGGCCAAGGAAAGGGAGCCGTCTCTCTTAGGATAGCGGAATGTCTCAGTTTTGTCTGAACCCCCCCCCCCCCCCCCCAGTCCTCCATCCCTTTGCTGCTCAGGGTCTGGGCCAATTCTGTGGGGATAATAAACCACAGCAAGAGCCAGCAGCATGGTCCTTCCCAAGGCACCCTCATAGCCATCCCTGCATGTCTGTGTGTGTGTGAGGTGGTAGTGGTGGTTCCAGGATCCCTGTGGATAGTAAAAGCTGCAAATGCTAAGTCCCTTCTATAAAATAGCATAGTAAACTGGGCGTGGTGAAGCACACTTGTAATCCCAGGACTTGGGAGGCTGAGGCAGGAGGATAGCAGGTTCAAGGACAGCCTCAGCACACAGTGAGACTCTCATCAACCTAGCAAAACTCTGTTTCAAATTTAAAAATAAAATAGGGCTGGGGGTCAGGCACAGTGGTACAGGCTTATAATCCCAGCATTTGAGAGGCTGAGAAAGGGGGATCATGGTTTGTGGAAAGCCTTCCCTACTTAGTGAAGTCCTTTGCAACTCACTGAGACAGTTTCAAAATAAAGAATAAAAATAGGGCTGGGGGTGTAGCTTGGAAGTAGAATGCCTCTGGGTTCCATCCCCAGCACCACCACCAAAAAAACAACAACAAAAAAAAAAAAACAAAAAAAAAACAAGGCTGAGAGTGTAGCTTGGAAGTAAAATCCTCCTGGGTTCAATTCCCAGAACCACACACACACACACAAAAAAATGTACTATTTGTATCTAACTCATAAAATCCTCCCACATAATTTAAATAATCTCTTGGAGCTGGGCATGGTGTCACATGCCTGTAATCCCAGTACTTGGGAAGCTGAGACAGAAGGATCACAGGTTCAAAGACAGCCTCAGCAAATAGTGAGATTCATTTAACCTACTGAGACCTTGTTTCAAAATAAAAATAAAATAGGACTGGGGTCCTATTGATTCAATCTCCAATACCACAAAAACTAAAATCATCTCTAGATTATATATAATACCTAATACAATGTAAATGTTGTATAAATAATTGTTATACTGAATAGAGGAAAATAACAAGAAAAAAAGTACAGACACAATTTCCCCCTTGAATATGTCTGATCTGTAGCTGGTTGAATCTGTGGAAGCAGCAGAGCCGGCGGGTACAGAGTGTGTATGCTCTCTGGGTTCAACGGTGAAGCCTTTGGATTTCAGGTCCTTATTAAGGAGATTTCAGAGAAGCCAGGCTAGGACCATAGCAGCAACCTCTCAGGATCTAGAATAGACGTAGTTTTCTTTCTCTTCCTTGCCCCTTCTACTCCCCCCGAGATAGGTTCGTACCCCATGCGAAGCTAAGGTGAATTATAGAGAGAGGAATGAAAGTGTCTGAAGGCCTTGGCTTGTTTGGGGGGCTCTGGCTCACAGGTCCCACAAAGCAGGACACTGAGGAAGGGAAGGCGAGGCAAGCTGCTGATCATAGCATGAGGCGATGCCCCGTGTCCTCCTCTCAGGGAGGCTGAGAGGAGCAGAGCTGGTGTCAAGCTCTTGGCGTCTCCCAGGAAGACACAGACCACCGAGGAGGTGAGTAAACAGCTGTGATTAGGCAACACCACCCGGCCTCCAGACCAAGCGCCTGCAGTTGTAGCTGCTCAGCCTGGGAGCTCTGAGCCCTCTGTCCCTGGAATCTCTGTGAGGCTAAAGCAAGCACTACAGTGGATCACCAATGCGTGGGAAAGGTTTCCAGTTGTCTATGGGCGTGACAGCTCTCTTATTTTCACTGACCAAACCACAGACCTAGCAAAACCCTGTTTCCAAATAAAAAACAAAATAGAGCTGGGCCAGGCATGGTGTTGTACACTTGTAATCCCAGCACCTGGGAGGCTGAGACTAGAGGACTGCAGTTTCAAAGCCAGCCTCGGCAACTTAGTGAGGCTCTCAGCAACCTAGTGAAGCTCTGTTTCCAAGTGAGAAATGAAATCAGGCTGGGGGTATAACCTGGAGGTAGAATGCCTCTGGATTCAATGCCTAGTACCAAAAAAAAAAAAAAAAAAAAAAAGAAAAAGAAAAAGAAAAAGAAAAAGAAAAAAAGGGTCTATATGGCTTTTTGATGAAAGACCTTTGGTGTAAACAAAATACAAATACTGGGCGAGGCGTGGTGGTGCACGTTTGTAATCGCAGCATTTGGGAGGCTGAAACAGGAGGATCGTGGTTCGAGGACAGCCTCAGCTACTTAGTGAGGCTCTCTGCAACTTAGTAAGACCCTGTTTCAAAAATAAAGAATAAAAAATAGGGCAGGGGGTGTAGCTTGGAAGTCGAATGCCCCTGGGTTCCATCCCTACACCCCCCCCCCCAATACAATTACTGTCACACTATAAATTTCAGCTGCCTCCTAACTTGTCTCCCACCTGCAATTTCTTTTGCGGCACTCCCAGCTCATCTCCCTAAAGCATCCTCTTTCTTCAATGTGTCATTCTTCTTGTCCCTTTTAATGGTTTCTCATCCTCTACAGAATCAAGCTGAAGCTTCTCATTTTGGTCTGTGGGGTCTTTTGTTTTGGTTCTGAGGTCTCTTTCTACCCAACTTTACATCCTATGCCCCAGCATGTAGCCCTTCAAACCTGTCTCATAGGCTCAGTTCCACTCTACTGCCTTCATTCATTCAGATTTATACCTGGTCATGCTCAGATTTACATAAAACCTGCAAGACTCAGAGCAACTCCCCCACAAAGTCTGTACTTATAACCCCAGAGCCAATGAAAAATCCCTCTGTTCTCTGAACCAGTGGTTGCAGGTTGATTTTAAAGAAAAAATCCCATTAAAACTACAGGATTGCCAATTTCTTAAACTGCCCAGTATTATTTAAAAAAAATCAAAACCAGGCACAGTGGTGTATGCATGAATCCCAGCAGTTGGGAGGCTGAGACAGGAGGATCACAGTTTTGAGGTCAACCTTAGCCCCTTCATAAGATGCTGTGTTAAAATATAAAACAAGTTGGGTGTGCTGGCGCACTCTTGTAATCCTCGAGCTTGGGAGGCAGAGACAGGAGGATCGCGCAGGTTTGAAGCCTCGCTGGTATCAGAGACTCTGTTTCCAAATAAAAAAATGAAATGAAATAAAAGAAAATAAAACAAAACAAGCTGGGCATGGTGGTGCATGCTTGTTATCCCAGCATTTGAGAGGCTGAGACAGGAGAACCCAGGTTTGCAGACAGCCTGAGCTGTTGCCCTTTGCAACTTAATGAGACCCTGTTTCAAAATAAAGAATATAAAAATAGGGCTGGGGTGTCGCTCAGAGGTAGAATGCCCCTGGGTTCCATCCCCAGCACTGCAAAACAAACAAACAAACAAACAAACAAATAAATAAATAACAAACAAAAAGCCCTGAGGGTAATAGCTGAGAGGCAGAACTTTCTGGGTTCAATCCATAGTACAAAAATAAAATTAAAAAAAATAATTAGAGCTGTGCATGGTGGCATAGGCTTGTAATTCCAGTACTTGGGAGGCGGACACAAGAGGATCGCAGGTTTGCGGCCACTCTCAGCTACTTAGTGAGGCATTCTGCAGTTTAGTGAGATACAATTTCAAAATAAAGAATTAAAAATAGGGCTGGGGGTGTAGCTCAGAGGTAGAATGCCCTGGGTTCAATCCCAGACCCCGCCCCCCACAAAAGATGGCTCACGCTTGTAATCCTCAGTAGCAAAACAAAACAAAACAAGTGAAAAGAGACAAAGTAGATAAAGTAGATAAATTGGATTTCCTCCCTCTCTTTCTCTCTCTCCCCTTCTTTCCTTCCTTCCTTCCTTCCTTCCTTCCTTCCTTCCTTCTTCCTTCTTTCTTGGCACTGGGAATTGAACCCAGGGGCATTCTACCTCTGAGCTAAACCCCCAGCCCTATTTTATTTCTTATTTGAAAACAAGGTCTCACTAAGTTGCAGAGGGCCTCACTAAGTTGTTGAGGCTGGCTTTGAACCTGTGATCCTACTGTCTCAACCCCCCCAAGTACTGGGATTATAAGCATGGGTCACCACACCCGGCTTTAAATTGGATTTCTTAGCGGGGCATGGTGGCACACGCTTGTAATCCCAGCATTCGGGAGGCTAAGACCTGGAGGATCGCGGTTTGCGGACAGCCTCAGCTACTTAGTGAGGCCCTCTGCAACTTAGTGAGACCCGGTTTCAAAATAAAGAATAAAAAATACGGCAGGGGGTGTAGCTCGGAGGTAGAATGCCCCTGGGTTCCATCCCCAGACCTGTAAAAATAAATAAATAAGTGAATTGGATTTCTTAATCAAATTCACAATCGAGATAGTAAAATGATAACACGCGGAGTGGGAGAAATTTTACAAATCAAGTATCTAATAAGGGAATTTTACTCAGAATATATAACAAACTCCTATAACTCAGTAATAAAAAGACAAATGATCAATTACAAATGGACAAAAGATTGGAACAGACATTCCCTAAAGAAGACACACAAATAGTCAACATGCACATAAAATGATGCTCAATAGCCAGGCATGGTGGTGCACGCTTGTAATCCCCGCGCTTGGGAGGCTGAGACAGGAGGATCACACAGGTTCGAAGCCAGCCTCAGCTACTTAGTGAGGCGCTCAGCAACTTAGTGAGACCCTGTTTCCAAATAAAGTATAAAACAGGTACTGGGAGTATAGCCCGGAGGTAGAAAAGCCCCTGGGTTCCACCCCCAGTACCACACACACACACACACACACACACACACACACACACAAAAGAAAGACGCTCAATATTATGAAGTCACTGGGAGTGCAAATCAAAAGTAAAATGAAAGCCGGGTGTGGTGGCGCACCCTTGTAATCCTGGAGCTCGGGAGGCGGAGACAGGAGGATCAGGTCTGGGAGTGTAGCCCAGAGGTAGAAGGCCCCTGGGTTCCATACCCAGTACCACCAAAATAATAATAATAATTAATAATAATAATAATAATAATGATACCATTATCTCCGCTAGAATGGAGTAAAAAAAACTAAAATAAAAATATCAGGGTTAGTGCTAATGATGATGTGAGAAGCTGTAGCCCTCAGAAACTGCTGGGGCAGCTCACAATGTTAAACATAGTTACTGTATGACCAGGTAATTCTGTTCCTGGGTCTGCCCAAGAGAAATACAATATAGTCACACAAAAGCTTGTGTACTAATGTTTATACCACATTATTCCTAATAGTTAAGAAGTGGAAACAACCGACATGTTCAACAAATGAATGCATAAACAAAGTATGGGATATCCACAAAGCAGAATATTATTCACCAATAAAAGGAATAAACTACTAATACACTCTACAACATAGATGAACCCTGAAAACATCGTGCTTTGTGAAAGAAGCCAAACACATGACAAAAGGTCACTTTTTATTAATTTACATAAAATGATTGGACCGGGCATATGTACAGATCAGTGGCAGCCAGAGGCCAGACAGAGGGAGAAATGGGGAATAAATACTAATGGATATGGGGTTTCCTTTGGGGATGAGAAAATGTTCTAAAATTAGATTCTGGTCACAGTGAACAAGTGACCTGTATACTTTAAATGGTGGATTTTATGTGTACTGTATCTCAATAAAGCCGCTGCGCTGCAGTCTCAGCAGCTTGCTCAGCCCAGAGGCAGAAGTCTCGGCCCTGTGACGGGACAGGGCACCTCAGGTGAGCCAGAAAGCAGGGATCTCGCTGGCATGTGAACCCAGAGACCCAGACAATTCCCTCTTTCTTCTGCTTTTTCAACACAAAAACTCTTAGAATGAACTATGTTAACTCTCTACTTTCTCCTTTACCCTTTCTTAACCACCAGAAATCTGCCTTCTTATATTTGAACTGTGTGAAGCAGTTATAATTTTTTAGCTTATAATATTTTGATTGTCTGACATGATTAAAATCCTTTCCTACTCTTAATATCTTCCCTACTCCAGCACTCTTTTCCCTTTGGCTTTTGTAACACCACTCCTGCTAGCCCCCCCACCCCCCCACCCCCCGTTTTGTGGTCCTGGGGATTGAACCCAGGGGCATTCCACCTCTGAGCTACAACCCCAGCCCCCCCCCCCTTTTTTATTTGGAAACAGGGTCTTGCTAAGTTGCTGAGGCTGGTCTGTAGTCTGTGATCCTCCTATCCCAGCCTCCCAAGTACTGGGATTACAACACTTTTAAAAGTACACGCTAGCCGGGCGTGGTGGCGCATGCTTGTAATCCCCGCACTTGGGAGGCGGAGACAGGAGGATCGCACTGGTTCGAAGCCAGCTGCGCTGGTTTAAGAGACCCTGTTTCCAAATAAAAAAGTTAAAAAATAGGTCTGGAAGTGTAGCCCGTGGGAGTGTAGCCCAGAGGTAGAAGGGCTTTCAGGAACCCCAGTACCACCAAAAAAAAAAAAGAAAAAAAAAAAGTATATGCTATAGGTGACCATGGTGGTGCAAGCCTGAAATTTTAGTATTTGGGAGGCTGATATAGAAGGATCACAAATTTGAGGCCAGCCTCAGCAATTTAATGAAAAAATGTTTAAAAAAATAGGGCTGCAGGGATTTCGTTCGAAGCATCCCCTCTTGGGTAACATGAGGCTGTAACTGTCTTCTGTATTTCTATCTTTTTAATAAACTTCTTTAAAAAAATAGGGCTGACAGTGTAGCTCGTAGAGAGAAAAATAAATAAAAGCACATCAGGGCTCACAGTAAGTAGGAGAAGCCTTCGAAGGCATTTCCCCCAACCCTAAAAGGGGGAAATTGTAGATAGAAGTTCCTTGTGGGCCAGCACTCAAAGCATCCACGCTGTTAAAATGGCAAGCCTTGGGCCAGGGGAGAGGTAAGGAGGGAGGCTGACCGGGGCTCCCGCACAGGGCTGGGGCCTCGGAGAAAGCTCAGGTTATACGAGTTTAGTGACGCCCCACAGCTTTGGCAGAAGTAGACATGAATCTTCTCTGAAGGAAAATATCTCCCAACTTAAGTCCGCAAGATTCTCAGAATTAAAGACCAAGCAAAAATTAGTTTAGAACCAGTGATCATAAGTACACAAGGGGGCAAAACACCGTGAGTGAAAAAGCAAACAATAAAATAATAGATTTTTGGCCGGCCGTGGTGGCGCACGCTTGTAATCCCTGCGCTTGGGAGGCAGAGACAGGAGGACTGCGCAGGTTCAAAGCCAGCCGCATTTGCTGGCTTAAGAGACCCTGTTTCCAAATAAAAATATAATATAGGTCTGGGAGAGAGCCCGGAGGTAGAAGGGTTTCCAGGAACCCCAGTACCACAAAATAAATAAATAAATAAGTAAATAAATAAGGAAGTAAAATAAATTACTGAAAACTATGAAAGTGCTCTATAAACTACACATCTAACAGAAACGTAAAGAATTATTACTCTTTTTTTTTTGCAGTACTGGGGATGGAACACTGGGGCATTCTATCTCCAAGCTATACTTCCAGCCCTACTTTTTATTCAAATATTTGAAACAGGGTCTCATTGAGTTGCAAAGGGCTAAGTAGCCGAGGCTGGTTGTGAATCTGTGATCCTCCTGTCTGAGCATCCCTAGTACTGGGATTACAAGTGTGTGCCACAACGCAAGGCTTGCTATTTCTCCTTTAAAATGCTTGAGCTGAGCCGGGTGTGGTGGCACACGTTTGTAATCCTAGCACGTTGGGAGGCTGAGACAGGAGGAGCCCACAGGTTCGAAGCCAGCCTCAGCTACAGTAGGCTCTCAGCAACTCAGTGAGACCCTGTTTCCAAATAAAATATAGAATAGGCCTGGGAGTATAGCCTGGAGGTAGAAAGCCCCTGGGTTCCACCCCCAGTACCACCAAAAAAAAAAAAAAAAAAAAAAAGTTTGGGGCACTCCTTTCTAGAGTTATACATCTTTTGTAAATTAGGAGAGGAGAAAATCTGCTTGGAACTTGAGTAAACCGCCACGGCAACTGAACCCGAATCTTGCATACATCCCAGGAGTGGTGGCGCATGTATGTAATCCCAGCATTTGGGAGGCTGAGATGGGAGGATCGCGGTTCGCCGACAGCCTCAGCTACAACTTAGTGAAGCTCTTTGGAATTCATTGAGACCCTGTTTCAAAATAAAGAATAAAAAACAGGGCTGGGGGTATACCTCAGAGGCCCAATGCCCCTGGGTTCCACCCCCAGTACTCCAAAAAAAAGAAAGAAAGAAAGAAAGGAAGAAAGAAAGAAAGAAAGGAAGGAAGGAAAAAAGAAAGAAAAGAAAGAAGAATCTTACATGCAAAACCTCAAAGAAAAGATAGGAGACCTGCCCTAGCAATTTAGTGAAACACTGTTTCAAAATAAAAAATAAAATAGGCTGGGGGTGCAGCTCAGAGGTAGAATGCCCCTGGGTTCAATTCCTAGCACCACCAAAGCCAGCTTGCTACAAATGCCCACCGCACAAGTCTGCCAGGTGAATGCTATGTCCTCTCACCGAATTTCCAATCTGGGCTGCTGCTGCTTCTTTTATTTCTGTGATACTGAAGGCTGCTGAATCCAGAGGTGTCCTACCACTGAGCTATGTCCTTTGTGCTTTCTATTTTGAAACAAGGTCTCACTAAGTCACTGTGCATGCTGGCTTTAAACCTGTAAACCTCCTGTCCCAGCCTCCCAAATATCAGGATTCCAGATGCATCTGCACCTGGCCCCAAATCAAGGTTTTTAAAAAATTGTTTTTGGTACTGGATATTGAACCAAAGGACATTCTACCTCCAACCTTAGGCCTTTAAATTTTTTTGTGGGGTGGTACTGGGGTTCCTGGAAGCCGGGCTACACTCCCAGAGACCGATTTTATACTTTTTATTTGGAAACAGGGTCTCTTAAAGCCAGCGTGGCTGGCTTCGAACCTGCATGATCCTTCTGTCTCCGCCTGCGTGATCCTTCTGTCTCTGCCTCCCAACCGCAGGGATTACAAGTGTGCGCCACCATGCCCGGCTTTTTTTTTTTTTTTTTAAAGAGGGCTTTGCTAAACTGCTGAGGCTAGGCTTGAATCTGTGATCCTCTTGTCTCAGCCTACAGGCATGTGCCACCATGTCTGGCTCCAATCAGGTTTAAATGCTTTATTCTTAAATATGAATCAGTAAGCAAGGATTACAGGACTTTTAAGGATATCCTCTAACACAAAGAAGAAAAGGTAGAACAAAAAGAGAAAACAGAGGAGTCTGGGAGAAACAGACACAATGCAGAGAAAGAAAAAACAAAACAAAAGCCAACATATGAGATCACTTTATCACTTTACCCATGATGCTAACTTTGAATCTCTGATTAGGACAGTGTCTGCCAGGCTCCCCTTTGTTTAATAAACAATCTATGGGAGATTAGACTATATTAAATATCCTGTTCCCCAGCTAATTTTCATCGCGCGCGCGGGTGTGTGTGTGTGTGTGTGTGTGTGTGTGTGTGTGACTGGGCATTGAACAGGGTTGGGGAGGTTTCTACCTCTGAGTAGCTCTATCCTATTATTAAATTTTTTTTTTTTTGGTGGTACTGGGGTTCCTGGAAGCCCTTCTACCTCGGGGCTACACTCCCAGACCTATTTTTACATTTTCATTTTGGAAACAGGGTCTCCTAAGCCAGCACGCGGCTGGCTTCAAACCTGCGCGATCCTCCTGTCTCCGCCTCCCAAGCGCGGGGATTACAAGCGTGCGCCACCACGCCCGGCTTTATTATTAAATTTTGAAACAGGGTCTTGCTCAGTTCCTGAGGCTGGCCTCATACCCTTGATCCTCCTGTCTCAACCTCCCAAGTATTGGGATTATAGGCATGTATCACCTTATCTTGCTTTCATCCAATCTTTTTTAACATCCATTGACAATTCTTGTCTGAATTAGTTATTTGCTATAATGATTGAAAAATGGAAAATTTCTATTATTCCTTCAACATTTGTTAGTTGGCTAGTTTATTATTTTATTTTTGGTGTGGTACTAGGGGAATGAACCCTATAAGATTTTACCTCTAAACTACATCCCCAGTCTTAGTTTATTTATTTTTTATTTATTTTTATTTATTTATTTTTGGTGGTACTGGGGTTCCTGGAAGCCCTTCTACCTCCGGGCTACACTCCCAGACCTATTTTTACATTTATTTGGAAACAGGGTCTCCTAAGCCAGCGCGCGCGGCTGGCTTCGAACCTGCGCGATCCTCCTGTCTGCCTCCCAAGCGCGGGGATTACAAGCGTGCGCCACCACGCCCGGCCTTAGTTTATTTTTTATTTTGAAACAAGGTCTCTCTAGGTTGCTAAGGGCCTCACTAAATTATTGAGGCTGGCTTCAAACCTGTGATTCTCCCAAGTACTGGGATTATAGGCATCCACTACCATGCCCACCTAGTTGGCGTGTGTGTGTGTGTGTGTGTGTTACTGGGTATTGAACCAAGGGACATTCTACCTCTGAGCTATAATCCTAGCCTTTTTTTATTCTTTATTTTTGAAACAGGGTCTCATTAAGTTGTGGAGGGCCTCACTCAATAGCTGGGGATGGCCGTGAACCTGCCATTTTGTCTCCGTCTCCCAAGTACTGGATTACAAGTGTGTGACACTATGCCTGGCTAGCTGGCATTTTCTGTGTGTATGTGGTACTGGGGATGGAATCCAGGGGCCTTCTACCTCCAGGCTATACCCCAGCTCTATCTTATTTATTTTTAGAAACAGGGTCTTGTTAAGTTGCTGACAGCCTCACTAAGTTGCTGAGACCAGCTGAACCTGCAATCCTCCTGTCTTTGCCTCCCAAGTACTAGGATTACAGGTGTGCATCACCATGCCTGGCCTAGTTGGCATTTTAATAAGATTTTCCTTTTCCTTTCTTTCTTCGTCTATTTATCTTGTATAAATACGAATTTTAAAAAATCAATGGGTCATAACAGATTGATGCCCAAATGGTCTCAGACTTAGTACTATTTGGCTTTTTCTCATTGTCAAGACCTTTATTGCTATTCATCTATTTGGGAACAATTTTAGTTTACAGAATAAAATAGCAAAGGTAGGTCAGAATTTCTATGTCTCTCCCTAACCCATGCTTTTTTTTGGTGCTGTGGGTTGAACTCTGGGGAGCTCTACCACTGAGATACATCCCTAGCTCCTTCTCTTTTATTTATTTATGTATTTTTTGTGGTACTGGGGATGGAATCCAGGGGCATCCTACCTCCAAGCTATTTTGACACAGGGTCTCAATGAGTTGCAAAGGGCCTCACTAGTAGCTGAGGCTGTCCTCGAACCATGATCCTCCTGTCTCAGCCTCCCAAATGCTGGGATTACAAACATGCACCACCACGCCCAGCTCTCTTTTATTTTGAAACAGGGTCTTACTATTTGCCCAGGCTGGCCTCAAACTTGCAAACCTCCTACCTCAGCCTCCCAAGCAAGTGGGATTACATGTGTGTGCTACTGTGCCTGGCTTCTGTATACTCTTCAATTCCCCTAATTTTAGCACCCTACATAATAAGGGCACATTTGTTAAAACAAAGAAATTAACACTGAGTTCATTTCTATTAAATAAACTTACAGACTTTATTTGAATGTGACCAAGTTTGCCACTAATGTCCTTTTCCTGTTATTTAGGTTTATGAAAAATTGAATACATAGCTGGGTGTGGTAGCACACACCTATCATTCTAGTACTTGGAAGGCTGAGAAAGGAGGGTTATAGGTTTGAGACCAGCTTCAGCAATTCAATGAGCTTCCCAACAATTGAGTGTTTCAAAACAAAAAATAAGCTGGGCGTGGTGGCGCATGTTTGTAATCCCAGCATTTGAGAGGCTGAGACAGGAGGATCGTGGTTTACAGATGGCCTCAGCTACTTAATGAAGCCCTTTGCAACTCAGTGAGACCCTGTTTCAAAATAAAGAATAAAAAATAGGGCTGTGGGTGTAGCTCAGAGGTAGAATGCCCCTGGGTTCCATCCCCAGTACTGCAAAAAATAAATAAATAAATAAATAAATAAATAAATAAAAAAAAAGGTGGGCTGGAAGTGTAGCTTTAGAGGTTGAATGTTCTGGCTTCAATCCCCAGAAATGCGTGCGTGTGTGTGCACATGCACGCGTACACACACACACACACACACACACACACACACACACCTCTTAATATGTTATAACTTTTTTTTTTTGTGGTACTGGAGTTCCTGGAAACCCTTCTACCTCTGGGCTACACTCCCAGACACCTATTTTTTATATTTTTATTTGGAAACAGGGTCTCTTAAGCCAGCAAGGCTGGCTTCAAACCTGTGCGATCCTCCTGTCTCCGCCTCCCAAGAGCAGGGATTACAAGCGTGCGCCACCATGCCCAGCAATATAACTTTCACAAAACATATTAGTTAAAATAAAAATATAGCCAACCCCCTCCTCACCATGTAGATGTGTAGAGGAGGCTTTGGATAAACAACTTAGATGCTAATAGTTTTGGAAACTCCAGGCAGGTGATTCATAGCAAAAACAAGCACTGCTTTAAAAAATAGATAATAGTATATCTCTATCCCTGGTCTTTCCCAATAATCACTCGGCCAACCTTTCACCTCAAGACAATACCTTGGAAATTACAGGACGTACTTTTCTGGGTGGAACTAGTCAAGTATCCTCTATATCAGGACAATTCATAGTAGCAAAAGATCAGAAATGTTCAAACCATAAGAAATAAAAATGTGTTATGATAAATTATACACTTCTGATCTAATACATCCTGTGGCAATTAATATAATTTGTGTGGCAACTATCAATCAAGCCACCAGCATAGCCATTGTGTTCTTGCTGTATGTAAGGCATTGGTCAGATGTCCAATTTGAGGGACTCAAAATTTTGTTAAAGTCATGGTCAATATGCCTCTGTAGGGGGCCAGGACAGCAAGAAGGGTGTATCAGGGGTGAGACAAAGGTTAGAACAGTGGTTTCAAAGAGTTTTTTTAGCTGGGCATGGTTGTGCATGCTTGTAATCCCAGAATTTGTGAGGCTGAGACAGGAGGATCTCAGTTCATGGACAGCCTCAGTTACTTAGTGAGGTCCTTTGCAACTTGATGAGATCCTGTTTCAAAATAAAGAATAAAAAATAGGTCCGGGGGAGGTAGAAAGCCCCTGGGTTCCATCCTCAGTCAAAAAAAAAAAAATTAGCCCTAAAGGCACTACCAAAAAACCATGGGGCTTAGAGAAAGAAATTCTGAAATTCTCTGGGCAAGGACAGAACTGGGCATGGTTTGTTGGGATTTAGATACAGAGGATGAAATAAATGATTTACTGATAGAAATAACCTCTTCTTTCTCTTTATGGCTCTTAAATCAAGTGTTTATTCAATGATGCCAATCAACCTCATTAATAGCAGACTTAACTTCTCAGAACATAAACTTTGTGCTGAACAGAAACTCAGCAAAGTCAGCCTCAATAACTACCCTCTACTCATCAGGGTTCTGTGTCTTTATTGTTGTTTTTTCTCTTCCTTCCTTCCTTCCTTCCTTTTTTTTTTTTTTTTTTTCCAGCACTGGGGATGGGACCCAGGGGCATTCTACCTCTGAGCTATACCCCCAGCCCTATTTTTATTCTTTATTTTGAAACAGGGTCTCACTGAGTTGTGAAGGGCCTCCCTAAATAGCAGCTGATGGTGTCTCAAATCATGATTCTCCTGTCTCAGTCTGCCAAATGCTGGCATTACAAGCGTTCACCACCACGCCCGGCCAGGGTTCTGTGTCTTTAGAGGCCACGAGATTAGCAGGAGTCTCTGAGTTTCCTACAGGCCAAGTACTTCTCTCTGAAATATGTAAGAGAAGCCGAAAGAATTTGGCAATTTGGAAACGGGCAACAACAGTGATTTCTGTGGGTATCTGGGGCTGAGTTGCAAAGAGAATAAATAAGCTGAGAGAGGCCTGCGTGTACCCGGCTGTGGTGGTGTGTGTGGGGAGTCTGCTTCGGCATGCCAAAGCCCAGGAGGTCATCTGCCTTTCCTCCATGTAGGGTGTGGCAGCTCTAGCTCAGGCTACTGTTGGTGACTACTTTCATGTTATTTTGGACTCCAAGCAAGGCTGGGAGGCGCTGGAAGGGGCCCAGTCTGAAGGGCTGCTCCAGACACACCAGCGGGTTCCTCGTTAGGGCTCCCTAATATAGTGTCCTTTTTTTTTTGGCTGTACTGGGGATGGGACTCAGGGACATTCTACCTCCAAGCTACACACCCAGCCTCATTTTTTATTCTTTATTTTGAAACAAGGTCTCACTAAGTTGCAAAGAGCCTCACTAAGTAGCTGAGGCTGGTGGCGAACCTATGATCCTCCTGTTTCAGCCTCCCAAGGACTGGCTCACCACCATACCCAGCTTTAGTGTCCTCTTTTGAAGCACAGAAGTTGCTTTGCTTTTGGCTTCTTAAATATGTTGTAGAAAAGTTCACCTAAAGGTTCACTCCTAAAGGTCAAATACAAGCACTCTGAAAAAAGCCCTGTTCTGAAGCAGACTGGGCTATTTCCCAGGACCACCTGGTGTGGGCGTACCTTCTTTTCCTCAAGTCTACCTTTTCCCTCATGAATTGGAAATATGCAGGCCCCTTTAAAAAATATTACCGACAAAATAGCTTGGGCAGACCCTTGACAAGTTCTAAGCCTTTATCATATTAAGCTCCGCAGTGCTGCAAGCTCCCAAAGCCCCGATTCAATGAATGGAGACTGCAGCGGGGGAACGCAAGCCAGGAAAAGAACAAGCACCCTCACTGTGCTTTTGAAAGGGCTGCTTTCCTCTATTCCAGAAAAATCTGATAATGACAAGTCTAGCTTTGTTTCAGGGTCTCTTTCTGTTCATAAGAGATTATATCTAGAAAAATTCCTCTTTTCCACTGATTCATCCACTAAGTGTGCACCTTTCTCCCTTAAGCTAACTACTTGATTTCCTCTTTAGCTCAACTTGTCGTACCTGTCTGGAGGCAGAGGGCTCACTCAGGTGACCTTTTAAGGTACCTTTCAGGTCTAATTATAAACTAAGTCAAATTAAAACCTGAAGCCCCAGGGAAGGTTTCTAAACAAGGTGCTAATAAATGCCCTCCCGCTCAGCTTCCTGCGTTCCAGTATGAATGTGCAGACACACACACCCACCTACACTCCCAGGCACCTGGCTTCTAATGGTTCCAGTTGTAAGTCTCCAGAGACAGAATTTGCTGTAAACCTTAGTTATTTTGAGGCTGTAGGTCAGGGCGGGAGAGGGCTACAGGAAATGAGTAAAGACTTAGTTCCTACCTTGACAGACTGAGCACTGCAGATGAGGGGATGGAGAGCCACAGGACGAAGCATGCTGAGGCAGGTGCAGGTGAGCAGCAAGAGCAGGAGGCCACCAGACTAGACAGTGCCCCCGAGCCCAGCAGGGCCTGCTTCAGCTGGAGGACAGCTCTCGAGTGTGCACCTGCAGGCCGGAGTCAGCTGGAACAGAGTGGACCCCTGCTCTGCTTCTTGACTGCACCTTGCGGCGTTCCTTTCAGCTCCTGGGCTCTAGGAAGCAAAGCCAGAGTGTCCCCAGCTCCCCTGCCCCCAGACACTGGACTGCAGCCTGCAGGCTAGTGAGCTGCTGTCCAATCAGTTTGTCCAAAGCTGTAAATACAAGGGCACATATGCACAGAGAAGTGGGCTATGACAAGAATCTGGATTGAATTACAGCAGCCAGTTGCAGGGACAGGGTGGAGGAGGTAAGGGCCAGGGGGAGGGAAGCCTAGCTGCCTTTCAAGGAAATCTTCTCACATAAGCACACCCCTCCCCTAGCATGACTCCTTGGAGCCATCAAAGCCTTGTCCCCTAGGCACCAGGTTCTGATCTGGCCGCGCTCTCCGGGTAGTGGGCTATGCTTCCTGAGACTCCTCTGCCAGAGTCAAAGTGATTTCCTGGAGGCGCCTTATGTTCCAGTAGACTTTAGTCTCTAGAGTCTGGCACAAAGACCGTCTTGCTACCAGGCAGCAGCAGAGACCATTTCTATGTACCAACAACTGTATCTGCTTTACTTTTAAAACTAAAGCAAATACAAATTTAATTTATTTATTTATTTTGTGGTACTGGAGATGGAGCCCAGGGGCATTCTACCTTTGAGCTACACCCTCAGACCTATTTTTTATTCTTTATTTTTGAAACAAGGTCTTACTGAGTTGTGGAGGGCCTCACTAAGTAGCTGAGGCTGGCCGCAAACCACGATCCTCTTGTCTCAGCCTCCTGAATGCTAGGATTACAAACGTGTGCCATCACGCCAGGCTTTTTATTTTCTTTATTTATTTTTGTGGTACTGGGGACGGAATCCAGGGGCATTCTACCTCTGAGCTACACCCAGCCCTATTTTTTATTCTTTATTTAGAAACAGTCTCACTAAGTTGCAGAAGGCCTCATTAAACAGCCGAGGCTGCCCGCGAACTATGATCCTCCTGTCTCAGCCTCCCAAGTACTGAGATTATAAGCGTGCACTACGTGCATAGCTACAAATGTATTATATACAAATTTGAGCCAGGTGTTGTGGCCCATGCTTGTAATCCTAGTATACTTGAGAGATTGAGATAGGAAGATCACAGGTTCAAAACCAGTTTCAGTGATTTAGTGAGGCTATCAGCAATTTAGCGTAACTGTTTCCAAATAATAAAATTAAAAAGGAGGGTGGGCATGGTGGCGCACGCTTGTAATCCCAGTATTCGGGAGGCAGAGACAAGAGGATCGCCATTTGCAGGCAGCCTCAGCAATTTAGCGAGGCCCTTCGCAACTCAGTGAGACCCTGTTTCAAAAATAAAAGGACTAAAAACTAGGGCTGGGGGTGTTGCTCAGAGGTTGAATGTTCCTGGGTTCCATCCCAGTACTTAAAAAAAAAAAAGGGCTGTGGATGTAGCTTGGAAATAGAATGTCCATGGGTTTAATCCCTCGTACCATGAACAAAACAAAACAAAAAACAAATTTAGTGGGGTTTTCCCCAGACCTCTTTTATTTTTTATTTTGTTGTTGTTGTTATTATTATTATTATTACTATTATTATTATCATCATCATTATTTTTGTTTCAATACTGAGGATTGAACCCAGGGGCATCCTACCTCAGACCCATACCCCTATCCCTATTTTTTATTCTTTATTTTGAAACAGTTTCTCACTAAGTTGCAGAGGGCTTAAAGTAGCTGAGGCCGGCTGGGAACCTGTGATCCTCCTGTCTTCACCTCCCAAGTAACTGGGACTACAAGCATCCATATTTGGTTTATTTTTTATTTTGAAACAGGGTCGCACTAGTTTTCTGAGGGTCTTGTCAGGTTGCTGAGGCTGGCCCTGAACCTACAGTCCTCCTATCTCAGTCTCCCAAGTGCTGTTAATTTAGTTTTAAGTCTAAAGTGAGTGTAATTTTTTTGTTTACACCCCCAACACACACACACACACACACACACACACACACACACACACACACACACACACACATGGTACTGGGGATCCATTCTACCACTGAGCTTCATTGCCAGCCTTAATTTTTAGGGAACCTTTTATTGGTGCATTGTAGTTATACCTCTCAATGGGATAGAAGATGGCAGAGGCACACATGCACACATGACTCATTTAGCCCTTCCCCAGTTCTCTCCTCATTCCCTCCCCCTCTCTGCTTCTCATGTTTGGCTTGCTCATTGAGTTCGATATGTTTATGGGCGTATGTCATGGACATTGGGGCTTAATCTTCATTTTAAAATTTTGAGACAGGATCTTGCTAATTGCCAAGGTTTGCCTTGAACTTGTGATCTTTCTCCCTCAGCCTTGCAAGTAGCTGGGATTACGTGCATGATCCATCAGGCCCAGCTTGTTTTTGTTTATTTAAAGTATTTTTTAAAAGCTGGGCGTGGTGGCGCACACTTGTAATCCCTGAGCTTGGGAGGCTGAGACAGGAGGATCGCACAGGCTTGAAGCCAGCCTTGGCTACTTAGTGAGACCCTGTTTTCAAATAAAATATAAAATAGGTCTGGGAGTATAGCCCGGAGGTAGAAAGCCTCTGGGTTCCACCCCTAGTACCACCAAAAAAAAAAAAAAAAGTATTTAAAAAGCAAGTAGCGGGTTTTCGGCCTGGTCCCAAAGCTGCAGGAGCCTTGGTTCTGTAATGTTCAGAGCACGGACTTGGTGTGAAGATGGGATGGGCCCGAGCTCAACCCTGACAAACAACTTGCCAGCTACGGAACTGAGAAATCAGTCACCCTCCCCAAACTTCAGGTTCCTCAGTTGTAAAACTCCTGTTTTCCCTCAAGGAATTGAGGGAAAATTAAATATTATGTGTTACTGGGCACAGTGGCACATGCCTGTAATCACAGTACTTGAGAGACTGAGACAAGAAGATAACAGGTTCATGGCCAGCCTCAGCAACTTAGTGAGACCCTGTTTCAAAATAAAATAGGGTTGCCGGCATGGTGGCTCACGCTTATAATCCCTGCACTGGCTTAAGAGACCCTGTTTCCAAAAAAAAAAAAAAAAAAAAAAAAAGTATAAAATAGGTCTGGGAGTGTAGCCCAGACGTAGAAGGGTTTCCAGGAACCCCAGTACCACAAAAATAAATAAAGTAAAATAAAATAAAATAGGGTTGAGGATCTGGGCATGGTGGCGCACGCTTGTAATCCCTGCGCTTGGGAGGCAGAGACAGGAGGATCGTGCAGGTTTGAAGCCGGCCGTGCTGGCTTAAGAGACCCTGTTTCCAAATAAAAAAATATAAAATAGGAGTCTGGGAGTGTAGGCCGAAGGTAGAAGGCCCCTGGGTTCCATCCCCAGTACCACCAAATAAAAAAAAAATAGGGTTGAGGGTGCAACTCAGAGGTTGCACCCTCCCTGGGTTCAATTCCTGGTACCCTGGATTCCTGAATTCCTGAATCCCTGGGTTTAATTCCTGGTACTACAAAAATAAATGAAGAAAATATTATATGTAATATATCTGACACATGTAAGTGCTCAGTGGTAAATCACCATTGTTAGAGTGTCCTGGCAGATGTCCAATGGAGTCCTTTCCCAGTTTCCAGAAAGCCTAAAGGCTGTAGGTCCAGGGACTCTGCAGGCAAGATCTGTTTGAGAGACTCAGATGAATGGAAAGAGTCATGGTCCATGTTCCCCCCCTGTGCTTGCTCTGAGTAGCCATTCTGTGTCCATTACACTCCAGAGTGACAGCTGGCCCTACGAGCCTCAAGCTCTCCCAGACCAAAGACACTACTCCACCTCTTGTATTACCTGTGGTAGGGCATGCTCCCAGACTGCTGCTGCTTCTCCTGGGGCCCAGATCACATCCCAGCAGGTGAAGGGGAGGAACAGTCTGATCCCAAGATGGCAGGGTAGGTCTGTCCAGGCCGCTGTCTGCCCACCACAGCTGCCTGTGAGGCCTACTGACTATTAATAGCAATTCTGATGCCAATGGATTAAGACAGAACCGTAGGAGGTGTTTATTTTTACACTCTGGCGTCAGTATCAAGTTCTGCTGGTTACTGTCCAAATGTAGGGCAGCTTCCTGCTATAGGAGTGGCCTCAGGCTTCTCCAGGTTGCTGTGCTGGATCCTGGAGGAAGCCAGCTTTATTGAAAACAGTTTGGCATTATCAAGGACAGGAAATGGGTGAAGAAGCAAAGCTTTCGCATGTCCATGTGTCTTGTCCCAAGTCTCTGGGACAGATGGTCTTCAAACTGAAAGCCATCGCTCAACAGCATTTTCCTGAGTCAGACAGGTCTGTACAAAAGATCTAACATTTTGCTGTGGTCAGGGAGTGCGCGCCCATGTGTGCACGTGCGCGTACACACACATACACACACACACACACACACATACACACACACACACACACACACACACACACACACACACTCACAACTTGTTTGCACAGAGATGATCTGGATAAAATCAAGGAAAAACTGCTGCTCAAGGAGCCAGAGGCTCAGCCGTCACAAGTCCCAGACAAGCACAGTAAATGCTGCCGTGGCTGTGAAAAGGAGAGGGCCTCCTCTATGTGAGACAAAGGATGGGGTAGGCTGGTTCTCAGCTCATTAGCATAGTTTTCTGAGGGAACAGCAAATTCCTTGAAAATTTGTGTCACTAGAGCTTCTTTCCCAGACATGACATAATAGCATAGAGCCACCAAACCCTCATCTGGCCAGGAGCCAGTGCCCAGATAATTCCTCCTGAAAGCTTTATCCCCTAAGGCCTAGAGATCTGGATCCTAGGAAATTTACACTTTGACCACAACATCTAGAACTCTATGGGTATTCCAATTATCTCCCTGAAAGGCAGCTCCTGACACAGGCTTCTACTTGCTCCACAGGGCAGGCAGGAGGGAGAGGGGCCAGCAGCTGGACAGCTGATACAAACAGATGCAGACTGGCCCACAACACTGTGGAATGACAAGAATGTACTGCGGCCAGGTAGGAATGAGGAGGTGCAAGAACGCAGGAACAGGGACTGCGTCATCCTCCTGCCGTGGCTGACTCAGCATGACACGCCAACCCTGTCAGAGCAAGGGTGCTGCAGGGGCAGGCCAGGAACCTCATTCAGTTCATTCTTTCCTGCCATTAAGGCTTATCTACCTGGTCATCAGAACAACAATGCAGCCCCAGAAACACCCAGATCTGATCACAGTGACAGAGGAGTTTGATGTCAGCGCCACCTGGAAGCTGCCCGGGCCGAGGCTGGTGGCGGGGTGCTGGGACGGGAACACTGCTTACATTTTTGGCTTTTTCCTGGCTCGCCAGGTCATTTGGGGCAGGGCACCTAACCTCTCAAGCTCTGGGTTCCCCACTCAGAAAGGATAGGTGTACATCTTCTGGTGTTGTGGTAAGGAAAACCACTTGAAAAATAAAAATAGAGAAAATATAAATACCATCAAGTCCTTAAAGTATTTCAGAAATATAACTGTCATCCATGCATCCAGGTGAGCCCTGGCCTTCTGTTTTTTGTCCCCTCTTCTAGGTTACAGTGGCTGCGCTGGGAAGTGGGCCTGGTCTGTCCACAGAGGTTTAGTGCCCTTATCTTAGGCCTATGATCCCATCTCTGGTTTGAGGAACATGTAAACTAGGAATATGCTTACTTAGACATACGGTACTAATTCCCATTCATGTATAACAGAGAAGGCAGAAACATGCAAGCAAAAAGAAATGTCTTCCTCACCCCCGTGCTCTACCCAGGAGTCACGAACCTAATTCTCCCACACGCAGGGCCCGGGACACTGACTTGAGGATGTCGCCCATTGTACAGCACTCTGCAACAGGACGTACTGGACTCAGCCTGAAAGGCTCCAGGGAGCAAATTAATGAAGGGATGCCCACCACCGCTCAGGCAGGACAAAAGCGATACTGCAATCCTCAAGCAAGTCTTCCCTCTTTCTAGCTTGGCAATTTCTCAGTATGGGGTTAGTTGGACAGGTCCCTAGAACTCTTAAGAGAGGAGAAATAGAAATCTGTTTTTTATGGATGCTGACACCTCTTCTCTCCCGCCAGGGCCTATCCCGGCAGTCAAAACAGATACCTGGGGTGTATTCATTTCGAGTCACCCCTCATGCCATTTTGGCATGGGGCTGTATTTCTATTTTCTGTATTTCTATCTGTCTAATAAACTTCTCTAAATCTTCACACACACACACACAAAAAAAAAACCAGATACCTGAACCGCGCATGGTGGCACATGCCTATTATCCCAGTACTCGGGAGGCTGAGAAAGGAGGATTACAAGTTTGATATCAGACTCAGCAACTTAGCATGACCCCATTTCAAAACAAAAAGGATGGAGAGTGTTGAAATAGTTTGGAGGTAGAATGCCCCTGGGTTCAAGCCCTAATACCCTCCACCCACACGAAAAATTAAAACAGATACCTGAAACTTCTGTAGGCTTTCGTGAGACACACCTTCTTTTAGAGGAGAGGCCTCTGGATCAGGAATCAGCAAACTCTCTGTAAAGGATTAGATAATAGATACTTAGGTTTTGAGGACCACATAGTTATGCCATATATTATTTTCTTGTATTTTATTATAAATTGACAACTTAAAATTGTATACATTTTTTTGGTACTAGGGATAGAACTCAGAGGCATCCTACCTCCAGGCTACACCCACAGACCAATTTTATTTTTTATTTGGGAACAGGGTCTCACTAGGTTAATTGCATACATTTATGGGTCACAAAGTGATGCTATAATTTATGAATGCAAAGTAGAACAATAAAATCAGTCTAACATATTCATCATCTCAACTGCTCACTATTTTTTTTTGTGGTAAGAACATTTGAAATTTACTCTGAACAATTTGGAATATACAATATACTTTCCACTCCTTACTTTTTACAATCCAAAAACTGTTAAACTGGATGTAGAGGTACATGCCTGTAATCCCAGTACTTGGGAGGCTGTGGTAGGAGAATCACAGATTCGAGGACAGCCTCAGGAAACTGTGAGACTCTCATCAATCTAGCAAGACCTTGTTTCAAAATAAAACTAAGGGACTTCCGGGAAGATGGCGACGAGAAAAGCGGGGCTTAAGAGCTCCGCTAACAACAAATATCCATTACCACAAAATCAGCGCCTTTCATAGCCAGAAAACACCATCACCAGTGAAACAAAAAATCACCAGGCTCCAGAGAGAAAGCGGACTGAGAACAGAGCCACAGAGGAGATACACCGGCCTCGCGCCCGAGGACGCGGCAGATGCGGCAGAAGCGCCATACTGCCGGCGGCAGCGGCGAATTCACCAGACGGCCACAGCAAGCCGAGGTGAGCCACTGAGGAACAGCTAGGCGAGATTTCTCCGCGCAGAGAGCATCTACAGCTCCCAGTGGCCGAGCTCAGCACACGCTGCAGGGATTCACAGTAGAAATCAAAATCAAAAAGAAAAACGCCAGCCCCACAACCGAGGGTGTAGCAGTGGCGCCATATTGCTACCGGCAGCAGCAGCAGCGAATTCAGCAAGGCCAGTACAGCTACATCTGCGTACTCAAGAACAGTGAGTCAAATTGCGGGCCACAGAGGAGAAATCCCTGGGACTTGACCCAGTGGGGAAGGGGCGGTGGCCGAGATATCACACCATAGGAGAACGTGCAACCTGGCACCCCCCACAGTCTAAAGCAGCCTCTATCGACTCTCTGGGTCGGAGACTCTGTGATAAAACCCAGTAAAGGAGTAGTGGGGTCTGAGATACTACAGACTCGAGATCCAGAACACCTTAAGGGAAGTCATAGTGACCCAAGGGAAGAACCCAGAGAAGGCACAAACATCCGAAATCATGGGAAAGAGGAATAATACTGGAGCAATGAATGCCCACAACCCCACAACATCAGAACCCGATAAAACAGAAAATCAGAGATTTCTAGAAGATCAAATCAGGAAAATAACTGTAGAAATAATAGAGGTGCTTTGAAAAGAACTCAGAGAGAGCCAAAAAGAGATAAAGGATGCAATTAATGAAGTAAAGGCCTCAATTCAAAGCACAAACAACCGATTAGAACACATGGAGAACAGAATCTCGCTCTTAGAAGATGAGCAATCCAAAAATGAATGCATAGTTTCTAATCTAGGAAAAAATATCCGACAGCAGGAATCTGATATTGAAGAAATATGGGCCCATTTTAAGAGAGCTAACCTAAGAATTATTGGAATAGAGGAGGGAAAAGAAAGTGAAACCAAAGGGATCAACAATCTCTTCAAGGAAGTAATAGCAGAAAATTTTCCAAACATAGAGCAAGAGGTTGATACAAAGGTCCAGGAAACTTATAGAACTCCCTTTAGACAGGATCGGAGAAGAGGATCCCCACGCCACATAATTGTCAAAATGACCAATGTGGAAGCCAAGCAGAGAATCTTAAAGGCAACAAAGGCAAAGGGCCAAGTGACATTCAGAGGCAAGCCAATTAGAATCACTCCAGACTTCCCAAACCAAGTCATGAGAGCCAGAAGGGCTTGGAGTAACATATTCCAAACTCTGAAAGAAAACAACTTCCAGCCAAAAATTTCCTACCCAGCAAAACTTTCTATCAAATTAGATGGAGAAATAAGAAGCTTCCATGACAAACAGAAACTGAAGGAATTTATGTCTTCAAAACCAGCACTAGAGAAAATACTCAAAGAGATTAACTACAAAGAAGAAATAGGTAACACACATTAGAACTAGAGAAACAAGATTTTCCATCCAACAGACAACTAAGATTGGTTATCTGTGGAGATTCATTATTTATGTTAGTCTTTTACCTATCTCAAAAGGGTATTGTTTGCCTTTATTGTTGTTAATTTTTAGGATTTCTAGTTGGAATATTAATATACCTTCAGATATAGCATTTGGAAATATTTTATCCCATTCTATTAGTAACTGTTAACTCTGTTTACATTGTCTTTGGATATACAATTTTTTTTTTTTTAGGGAGTTTGTATACTCCTCTGTTGCCTGTGCCATTGAAATCATAACCAAGAAATCACTGCCAATTTCAATGTTGTGAGGTTTAATGACCCAGATTTTCTCCTAAAAGTTTATAGTCTTAAGATTTATATTTAGGTCTATTATCTATTTTGAGTTAATATTTGTATATGGGATTAGGTAAGGGTCCAATTGTATTCTTTTCCATGTAATTATTATTTTTTAACAATATTTAGTTAAAAGATTTTTATTTCCACCACCAAATGTTCGTGGAAACCTTGTCAAAAATAACTTGACAATATAGGGAAGAATTTAGCTCTAGGCTTTTATTTAACTCCAATGGTTTATATATCTGCCTTTAGAATAGTACTACACTGTTTCAATTATTGTAGCTTTATATGGTTTGAAATCAGAAAATATATATCTTCTAGCTTTGTTCTTTTTCAAGATCGTTTTGGGTACCTAGAGTCCATATTCCATATTAGGATAGATTTTTTCTGAAAAATAAATATATAAATATATGATAGTTTCACCTAAAAAAAAATAGAAAAAAATATTCTCTGGTAAGAAAGAAAGTAAAAGGAAATATTGAAATGTTATCTTTAAGTCATCAAAAGCTTGGTATCAGACAAATGAAACTGTTACGTGAGATTATAATTTTTAATTTTGGATAATTTGCTATGATACTAGATGTCAACCACTAAGCCAAGCATGGGAGGGAGGGGTGGGGAGGGAACGGGGTGGGGATCGGGTGGGGGCTGACTGGGCGATGTGTGCATGTATGTCTACAAAAGTTTGTATCCCACTATGATGTATGAATACAGTGCACCAATAAAATAAATTAAAAAAATAAAATAAAATAAAATAAAATTCAAAAAAAAATAAAAATAAAAATAAAAATAAAACTAAGGCCGGGCATGGTGGCGCATGCTTGTAATCCCCATGCTTGGGAGGCAGAGATAGGAGGATCGTGTAGGTTCGAAGCCAGCCTCACTGGCTTAAGAGACCCTGTTTCCAAATAAAAATATAAAATAGGTCTGGAAGTGTAGCCCGGAGAAGGGTTTCCAGGAACCCCAGTACCACCAAAAAAAAAAAAAAAAAAAAAAAAAAAAACAAAAAAAAAACAAAACCACTAAAAAGCTGGGTGTGGTGGTGCACACTTGCAATCCCAGCATTTGGGAGGTTGAGGCAGGAGAATCATGGTTTGTGGACAGCCTTAGCTACTTAGTGAGGCCTTTTGCAACTCAGCGAGACCCTGTTTCAAAATGAAGAATAAAAAGTAGGGCTGGGGATGTAGCTCGGAGGTGGAATGCCCTTGGGTTCAATCCCCAGTACCAAAAAAAAAAAAAAAAAAAAAAAAAAAAAAGTTAAAAATCACTCCCAGCTTGTGGGCCATATGAAAACACCCTGGCATGGGCCATAAGTTTCTGACCTCTATTCTAGACCTTAAAGTCTTCATTTCTTATGATCTCTATCCCAAAATTCTGACCCAGCTGGGTCTGCCTGAAGATGATCTTTCTGCAGACATTTCAGAAGCAGCCCCCTATAGGGAATCACTGAGGAATGTAGAGGACTCCAAGGCTACTTGTATCACATTTGGCTAATTTCCCTCACTTAAGCAACTCCAAAAGCATCAGTGGAATGTAGCTTATTGAATCACCATTCTGTGGTACAGAATGACCCGTAAACCATCTTTACCTTTCCACTTCTGCTGAATAATATCCCATGCTTCCACAAGACATTTTTTTTTCTGCTCCCAGGTACAAGTCCATACCTGATCAGATCCCAACTTTTGCCCCACCTCCAGATACGTTATGATTATAGAGCGTAAGGAGACTATCAAGAGGAAGATGGGTTTTTCACAGTAAATATGGATGAAGGGTTTGAGGGTGGAGGTGAGTTCACTTTGAGCGAAGAAGCAGAGCTGACTGAATGTAGGTGCTATCGCTAATAGTTACAGGCTTGTGGACAGGGACCAAAATGCTATAGAAGCAACCTAAGAACAATGAACAAATGTTTATGAATCTTTGGAATTACATTTTTCAACACACCATGGGGTACAAGGAAACAAATTACTTACAGTAATATAGCTATTATCATTGTTGTTTTGGGGATTGAACCCAGGGGCATTTTACCCCTGAGCTATGCCCCCAGGTCTATTTTTTTTTTTTTTTGAACTGGGGATTTGAACCCAGGCACATTCTACCTCTGAGCTATACCCCTCCAGCTCTATTTTTTATTCTTTATTTTGAAACAGGGTCTCACTAAGTTGCAGAGGGCTTTACTAAGTAGCTGAAGCTGACTGTGAATTGCAAACCTGTGATCCTCCTATATCAGCCTCCCAAGTACTGGGATAACAAGTGTGTGCCACCATGCCTGGCCCCATCCCTATTTTTTAATTTTGAAACAGGATCTCACTAAGTTGCTGAGGCTGGCCTTGAACCTTCGAACCTCTTGGCTCAGCCTCCCAAGCACTAGGATTACAGGTACGCACACCACACCTGGCCTATAGTAGCTATTATTATTCTATCCTGTACTAGACATTTGTCATAAATGCATTTCTAATCTTTACAATAACTGTGCAAAGTATATATTATTCATTATTCCTGCTTTGCAGCTGAGGAAACTGAGACTCTTGAGGAGATTAACTTCATTCAATACCACAGAGCTAGAAAGCTGAAGAGTTGCTTGGATCTCTCGCCTGCCTGACTCCGAAGCCCCTGCTAACGACCTTAGCAGAGAACAGTCAACACGCCTTAATATGGGGCTGTTCAGACTCTGTTCTAAATGCAGCAGTGCGCTGGTCTGTCCTCTTCTATAATCTGATTATGAACGAATGGCAAGATACTTAAAGTTACACATATGGCAATTTTACGCTGATAGCGAGTCAGGTCAAATACAGCTATATTCATACTTATGCTGGAGATTTATTACAACTAATGTTTATTCTGGAAGAATAAAACAGGATTTGAGTACTTATATCTTTGCTAAGATATCTTTGCTTATATCTTTGAAAAGAGGCTAGTGGCCAAGTAGCCTCTTTTCAAGCGATATGTGTGTCTGTTTGTGAAACCTGGTATTTTGTTAGCAATTTGGCTCAACTGAATTCGTTTCCCACCTTCCTAAAGTGTTAGTTGCCAATCAAAACGCTCACTCTCCTTTTGTCTTTCACCTTAACAGGCTGGATCCAATGTTGCCCAACTAAAATCCAACATTTCTGCCTCTTTTACAGTAGGAATGAATGGCTGTCTCACTAACTTATGGTAGAAGTGCTGTGTGGGGCTCTGGGGTCCCTTTACGATGAACCGATGAACCGAGCGCACTCTCCCCCACCCCCATCCTGCTGCTCACAGGGTAGATGTGAGCACTAGAGCCACCGTGGTAAACCACAGAGATGGCCTAGGGATAACAAAGCAAAACCCTGGCAGGGGCGTGGTTGCAAGTGACCAGCAGCTACCAGGCCAGCCCAGGACTGGACAAAAACAAACTTCCATCTTATTTAAGCCATCAATTTGGGTTTCTGTCACTGTATTTCTACTTTATACTTACTACCACATCCCAACAATCATCAAATCTTATTGAGTCTCTCTTCATCCTTCTCCATCCCTACGGCTAACTAATGAACAAAATTATTTCTTGTCTGAATTCCTACATCGACCTTTAACCCGATCTCCTTCCCAAGTCATCCTCTGAAGTCTGTTTACATCTCCCCCTTGCTTAAAAACCCTTACAAGAAGCTGAGTGTGGTGGTGCATGCTTGTAATTCCAACATTCGGGAGGTTGAGACAGGAGGATCATGGTTCGAGGACAGCCTCAGCTACTTAGTGAGGCCTTTGCAACTCAGTGAGACCCTGTTTCAAAATAAAGAATAAAAAATAGGGCTGGGGGTATAGCTTGGAGGTAGAATGCCCCTGTGTTCCATCCTCAGTACCACCAACAAACAAACAAAAAACAAACCCTTACAAGAACAATTTGTTTAATTCAAAATAGCTAGTAAAAGCCAGGCATGGTGGCACATGCTTGTAATCCCAGTACTTGGAAGTCTGAGCCAGGAGGATCATGCAGGTTCAAAGCCAGCCTCAGCTACTTTAGTGAGGCTCTCAGCAACTTAGTGAGACCCTGTTCCAAGTAAAATATAAAATAGGTCTAGGGGTGTAGCCTGGATGTAGAAGGCCCCTGGGTTCCATCCCAATCCCCAGTACTGTGTACACACACATATACACAAGTAAAGAGGATTTTGAATATTTCCAACGCAAAACATTATAAATATTTAAGGTGATGGATATGCTAATTAGCCTCATCTGATCCATTACACAGTATATAAATGTATTGAAATGTTACATTGCATCTTACAAATATATACAATTATCTATCAATTTTAAAAAAACCTTCAAGCTGGGTATGGTGGTGCACGCCTGTAATAGCAGTATTTGGGAGGCAGAGACAGGAGGACTGTAGGTTTAGATCTGCCTTAGCAACTTAGTGAGACCATTAGTAACTTAGCAAAACTCTGTTTCAAAATTTAAAAAGGGCCAGGAGTGTAGCTGAAGGTAGACGAGTTCAATCCCTAGTACCCCAAAGAGCAAAAACAAAAAACTCTTTAATGGCTTTCCATAAAACCCAATCTTTACAGGTAAATTCCACCCCTCCAGTCCCATCTGCCCTGCAGCTGCACTAACACCTCTGTGCTGAATGGACACTGCACCTCCATTATCTGCCCAACTCATCAGCCTTCAGATTTTCCTATAATTTTATCTTCATTTAGCACAGCAGTTCACAGGTGGATATAAACCAGATGGTTAAATTTTTGTGTGTGGTATGATGGATGGAACCCAGGGGCATTCTACCTCTGAGCTATACCCCAGCTTGCTTGCTTTCTTTCTTCTTCCTCCTCCTCCTCCTCCTCCTCTTCTTCTTCTATTATTTTTAAATTAATTAATTAATTAATTAATTATTTTTGGTGGTACTGGGGTGGTGGAACCCTGGGGCTCTTCTACCTCCGGGCTATACTCCCAGACTTATTTTATACTTTATTTGGAAAGAGGGTCTTACTAAGTTGCTGAGACCCTCACTAAGTAGCTGAGGCTGGCTTCGAACCTGTTGATCTTCCTGTCTCAGCCTCCCAAGCTCTGGGATTACAAGCGTGTACCACCATGCCCGGCTTTTTATTCTTTATTTTGAAACAGGTTCTCACTAAGTTGCAAAGGGCTACACTAAGTAGCTGAGGCTGGCTTTGAATCTGGATCCTCCTGTCTCAGCCTCCCAAGTACTGGGATTACAAGTATGCACCATCACACCTCGCTCACCAGATGGTTAAGGCTTATAAGCATTACATAAATCACTATGTCATAAAGCAAGAGGTCTGAATATTTATATACATTTTCTCTTTCCTCCTTCACTGCATGCTAAGGATAGAGACTAACGTCTTCATCTTTGTAGTTACTTATTCTAACCTAAAACTTGGAATGTGGTAGATGCTTAAAATGTTTTCTGAGACAGGTGTGGTGGTGCACTCTTGTAACCCAGTACTTGGGAGGATGAGACAGGAGGATGGCAGATTGCCTGCCAGCCTTAGCTACTTAGTGAGGCCCTCTGCAATTTAGTGAGACATTGTTTCAAAATAAAGAATTAAAAATAAGGCTGAGGGTATAGCTTGGAGGTAGACGGCCTCTGGGTTCAATCCCCAGTACTGTAATAAATAAATAAATAAACAAATAAATAACCCACAAAAAAACAAAAATATGGTGACATTCGCCTATAATCCCAGTACTCTGAAGGCTAAAACAGGAGCATTGAAGGTTCAAGACCAGCCTCGGCAATGTAGCTAGACTCTCAGTAACTCAGTGAGACTCTGTTTAAAAAAATAAATAAAAAATAAAAAGGATAAGATTGTAGCTTGGAGGTAGAGCGCTCCAGTACCACAGTACAAACAAACAAACAAACAAACAAACACAAAAAAAGGAAAAACAGCAGAATGTGCTTCGTCACAGCTGAAGACACATTTACACACTTGATTTCCAATCCTTTTTACTAAGGTGTGGGGGTGCTGAAAAGGATGGAGGCAATATGGTGGCTATCTTCTGGAATATGCAGGAAGCGTTCCAGGTACAGCCCCCTTTCCAGAGTTCTATCCATACCCGTGCTCCTGTGCTGTGCTCCCTCTACTGCCTGGATGGCAGTCACAGCTAGAGAACCAGAACGGCATGTTCCAGCCAGAATGACCAGTACTCCTCCCTCCTTCCCATGCCCCCCCTTAACCCCACCAGGCTTCAATTCTGTCCTGTAGCTGCTTCCAGTAGGGGCTGCTGAGCTGCGAGGAAAGAATGCAGGATGTGTCTCAAAAAGTCCAGCACTAGCTTAGGAACAATTTGTTTTTTCCTAAAAAGGGCAGTCTATAAAGTTACATAAGAGCCTGCTCTCCTCATTGGGAGCTCTTCCAACTACAGCTGGAGGACTCCTCAAGTTGTTTAGAATTTCAGGAAAAGGCCTGGCATTTCCTGTTTGGTCAACCTACACTGGTGCCATCTCTAGAGGTTGGGAGGTCCCAGCAGAGAAAGCAGTAATCCTGTCCTCCCCTTGCCAGCTGCAGCCCCACTAAGTTCACCAGGGGACCAAAAATAGCATGCTACATTTAGAGTCAAAACTTCAGGACAAGATCAAGCCCATCTGGCATCTAGCCTTTGTGGTCCCACCCAAAGGAGGCAGGACCTAGGGAACCAGCCCAGCCCAGAAGCACATCAAAGCGATCTGGAATTTTACTCAGCCTTAAAGTACAAAATTACATCATCTGCAGTAAAATGGGTGGAAAAAGAGAATATTATGCTAAATGAGATCAGCCAGTCTCAGAAAGTCAAGGGTTGTATATTTTCTCTCATGTTGAAGTTAGATCAAAGGAGAGAGAGCAGTACCTCAGTGGAGAGGGATGAGGGATGAGGGAGGGAGTGGGGGAAGGGAAAAACAGGCACTGAGGAAGAGAACTGTCCAGATAAGGTTATGTCCATTCAAGGTCTCACGACTAAGCTTTCTGGCATGGGGGAGGGGGGCACACAGGGGGATACAGAGGGAAGGACACCAAGTGATGTGTGTCACTCTGAAAGCCACCAAGATGTATAATTACATTGTGCCAGTGAAAGAATATAAAAAAGAAGGGCTCTGGAAGGGTTTCTTTTCCTGTGTCAGGCAGATGTATAAAGGACTCTGTGGTCTGGAGAACCTTGCCCAAAGACTAGATAAATTAGTCAGTACATATTAACTGAGCATCCATGAGTCCCAGGAACTGTACAGTGTGGACAGACCTGGTGCCTACCTTCATGGAACTTCCAATTCACCAGGAGAGACCAAACAAACTATTAGGTAGGACTTCGGGATGTCTGCACTCAAAGAAAGACACATAAGCCATAAAGCAGTCCCTTCCAGAGGTCAGTTAGCATATTTATTCATCACAGTCTGGTTTATACTTCATTGTCAACTAAAATTATGTTTTGAACTGAAAACTCCAGCTCTTAAGGAGTCCTTAGTCTCAGTAAACTGTTCTCAGGTGAGCTCTACTTTGATTTTCAATCATTTTGCTGGAGTTCAGTCCCTATTTACAGTACACATTCTTATTTAAGGCATAGGAACTTACTCTAACCACTCTCCATTACAATGAAGAAATAGAACCCTACTTTGCTCTTTGCAGTAAATTCAGACCATACATTTTTGTTTCTTTCTGGTCAATGTAGACAGCTATGAAAAGCTGGAGGCAAATCCTGCAGTACTGGACAAGATATTTGATCCCCTTCGGCCTCAGATTCATTTTAAAATGAGGATGATAATAATACCTCTTATAGGTGGTTATAGGAGCTATAAAAAAGATCTGAGACATCAAAGGCAGTGACTACTAGAGGGCTTGTAAATAACTGTAATAAATGTCAATCAGGAAGCTCCTTTTCTTGAACCCAAATGCCTACTATTGCCTTTTTTGTGGTACTGGGGATGGAACCCAGGGGCATTCTACCCCCAGCACTATTTTTTATTTTGAAACAAGGTCTTACTAAATTGTAGAGGGCCTAAGTAGCTGAGGCTAGCTATGAACCTTCGATCCTGTCACAGCCTCCCAAGTACTGGGATTACAAGCGTGTGCCACCACACCTGCCTACTTCTGGTCCTGCTGAATTTATGAATTTACAACAGAGAAGTGTCACTTTCACAATGTTTTCTTTTCAATAGGCATACCACCTCAGATTCTTTAACTTTTCTTCATGATTTGTTCACTGTTCCTCAGATGTTATAAAGTGACGCTGTCCCAGTAAACATCTCAAGGGATCACAGAAAGAAGGTAAGAGTGAATTTGTAAATTATCTGTGAATCCAAAATGTCCCACCCAACGAACACCATCAGGTACATGACTCCCTGGGTTTCCCACTCTCAACAGAACACTGTGGAAGCGAGTCCTCCACATGAACTCTGCGCTGGCAAGATTCTCCTGCAGGTCTAAGGGTGTCCAGACAGAACACCACGTGACCCTCCCCAGTCTCAGGTCTGCTTTAGAAAAATCTGTCAGGCATGGCACATGCTTGTAATCCCAGTACTTCGGAGGTTGAGACAGGAGGATCACAGGTTTGCTGACAGCCTCAGCTACTTAGTGAGCCCCTTTGCAACTCAGTGAGACCCTGTTTCAAAATAAAGAATAAAAAATAGGGCTAGGGGTATAGCTTGGAGGTAAAGTGCCCCTGGGTTCCATCCCCAGTACTGCAAAAAAAATTTTTTTTCTCTCTCCCACCCTTTTGTCTAATTCTTACAAGCAGTGTTCTAATTTTAGGCCCTTTCCAATACCTCTTTCAAGAAAATTCAGTCTTTGGATAAAGATTCCTCTAGGCCAGGAATCAAGATCATTGCTAGGCCTCCGGTGGTGAACAAAATACATTATTCCTGCCCTCGTTGATTTTAAAATCTAGTGGAGAAAGGTAGATAATTACACAAATAAAAATATAATTATAGGTGGTGCACATTTTAATCCCAGCATTTGGGAGGGACAGGAGGATCCAGGTTCGCAGCAAGTCTCAGCTACTTAGTAAGGCCCTCTGCAACTCAGTGAGACCCTGTTTCAAAATAAAGAATAAAAGGTAGGGCTGGGGTGTAGCTCGGAGGTAGAATGCCCCTGGGTTCGGTCCCCTGTACAGCAAAAAAAAAAAAAAAAAAAAATATATATATATATATATATATAATATATATATGTATATATATACATATAAATTATATATAATATACATTTAAATTATATATAAATATTACATATATATATTTCAAAGCAAGGCATGATACAGTTGTAATCCCAGTACTTGGGAGGCTGAGACAGGAGGATCACAGGTTCGCAGCCAGCCTCAGCTACTTTATTTTTTCTTGCAGTACTAGGGATGGAACCCAGGGCATTCTACCTCTTAGTTATACCCCTAGTCCTATTTTTTTTATTCTTTAGTTTGAAACAGGGTCTCACTGAGTTGCAAAGGGCCTCACTAAGTAGCTGAGGTTGTCTGCAAACCCCAACCCTCCTGTCTCAGCCTCCCAAATGCTGGGATTACAAGCGTGAGGCACCACGCCTGGCCAGGCCCAGCTACTTATGTGAAGCCCTCTGCGACTTAGTGAGACCCTGTTTCAAAAATAAAGAATAAAAATGCTGCTAGGTTTAATCCCTAGTAATTATAAACTGTGATAAATGCCATGAAAACTAGTCTAGTAAGAGTGAGTGGGTCAGACAAGGCTTTTCTAACAAAATGATGATTAAGCTGAGAGCTGAGAGGAAGTTAAACAGATGAAGAATGAGTGACAAATTCCAGGCAGAGGAAAAAGGAACTGTGACCATTTGGAAATTTATAGTGAGAGGAATATTTATAGTTATGCCAAGAAATTGGGTCAAATACATAGAAAACTAAGCAACCCAAAAGATCATCAAGTATTAGAAATTATGTTATAAATTAAACAGTAATAGTAGATTCACAGACTACAAACTCAGGCGGGTTTGATGGTGTGGCCTATAATTCCAGCTACTCAGGAGGCTGAGGCAGGAGGATCACAAGTTCAAGGCCAGCCTGCACAATTTAACAAGATCCTATCTCAAAATAAGAAGGGGCTGGGATGTAGCTTGGTGGTGTAACGTGCTTAGCATGTGCAAGCCCTGGGTTCAATCTCTAGCACTGCAAACAATAAACAAATGAACAACATAGAGTGCCAGATCATAGTAAACACGGAATATTAATTTAACTAAAAAGTGTGTGAAGAGCCAGGCATGGTGGTGCACACTTGTAATCCCAGCACTTGGAAGGCTGAGATAGGGGATCACACAGGTTCAAAGCCAGCCTCAGCTACTTAGTAAGGCTCTCAGCAACTTAGTGAGACCCTGTTTCCAAATAAAGTATAAAATATGTCTGGGAGTATAGCCCGGAGGTAGAAAAGACCCTGGGTTCTACCCCCAGCACCAAAAAAAAAAAAAAAGTTGGTATAAAAATGCTAAGTTTTGCTGGGTGTAGTGGCGTACACTTGTAATCCCTGCACTTGGGAGGCAGAGATAGGAGGCTCGCACAGGTTGGAAGTCAGCCTCGCTGGCTTAAGGGATATAAGGGACCCTATTTCCAAATAAAAATAATAAAAAGAAATAAGTCTGGGAGTGTAGCCCGGAGGTAGAAGGGTTTCCAGGAACCCCAGTACCACCAAAACAAACAAACAAACAAATAAAAACACACAAAAAACAAAAAAGCTAAGTTTTTTTTTTGTGTGTGTGGTACTGGGGTTCCTGGAAGCCCTTCTACCTCCGGGCTACACTCCCAGACCTATTTTTTATACTTTTTTATTTGGAAACAGGGTCTCATAAGCCAGCGCGCACGGCTGGCTTCGAACCTGCGCCATCCTCCTGTCTCTGCCTCCCAAGCGCGGGGATTACAAGCGTGTGCCACCACGCCCGGCCTAAAAGCTAAGTTTTATCTGGGCATGGTAGTGCATGCTTGTAATCACAGTACTTGGGAGGCTGAAACTGGAAGATAGCAGATTTGAAGGCAACCTCAGCTACTTAGTGAGACATCTCAAAATAAAAAATAAACAATAGGGCTGGGGGTGTAGCTCAGAGATGGAGGTCAAAAGATAATGTTTAAAATCAAGAAAAGCCAGGCGTGGTGGCGCACGTTTGTAATCCCCACACTTGGGAGGCTGCGACAGGAGGATTGTGCAGGTTCGAAGTCAGCCTCAGCTGGTTTAAGAGACCCTGTCCCGAAATAAAATATAAAATAGGTATGGGATTATAGCCCAGAGGTAGGAGGCCCCTGGGTTCCATTCCTAGTACCACCAAAAAAAAAAAAAAAAAAAAAATCAAGAAATAAGCTGGGCCTGGTGGCTTATGCTTGTAATCCCAATACTTGGGAGGCTGAGATAGAAGGATTGCAGGTTCAAGGACAGACACAGCAAATAATGAGACTCAATTAACCTAGCAAGACCCTGTTTTAAAATAAAAATAAAATAGGACTGGAGGTATACAGCTCAGAGGTATAATGCTCCTTCGTTCAATCCCTAGTGCCTCAAAGAAGTGAAAAATACCAACCCCCCCACACCTAATATTTGGACATTTAATGGTAAACTATTAAAATTCTGGCTTTCAGCTGGGCGTGGTGGCGCTCACTTGTAATCTCAGTACTTGGGAAGCTGAGACTGGAGGATCACAGGCTTGTGGTAGCCTCAGCTACTTAGTGAGGCCCTGTTTGAAAAAAAAAAAATGAAATAGGGCTGGGGATGTAACTCAGAGGTAGAATGCCCTTGGGTTCAATGCCCAGTATCACAACAAACAAACAAACACCAACAACAGTAGGTTCACTGGGCATAGTGGTGCATGCCTGTGATCTTAGTACTTGGGAGGGAAGGATCACAGGTTCAAAGCCGGCCTCAGCAAGTCAGTGAGGCTCCCATCAACTTAGTGACACCCTGTTTCCAAATCAAAAAATAAAACAGGGCTGGGGGTTTAGCTTAGAGGTAGAACGCCCCTGGGTTCAATCCCTAATACCACACACACACACAAGACCAAAAAAAAAAAAAAAAAAAAAAAACCCAAAAAAGAAGAATAGTTGCTTTTTTTTTTGAAGTCCCAGAGGTAAAATGTACCTTTCATAAAAAGACTGTGTGCGTACGTGCGTGCGTGTTGCTAGGAATTGAACCCAGGGGTGTTCTACCCCAGCCATGTATATACATATTTGGAAATAGCCTTGGTAGGTTGCTGTTGCTGAGAATCTAGCTGAATTGCTGAGGCTGGCTTTGAACCTGCAGCTCTCCTAACTCAGCCTCTGAAGTACTGGGATTAAAGGGATGTGCCACCATGCCCAACTATTAAGTATTGTCTATGTTAAAGTCTAGGCAGCTAACAATATTTTCTTAGAACTATTCTCCATAGTTCCTTAATCTTGAGCAAGTTCCAGATTTACAATTCTCATCTCTAAAGGAAAATATCCAGTACTATATATCCTAAATCACCGTTAGACAGCAGCACTGTTTGACTTTAGTTCTTAGATCTAGCACGCTATGACTTTTTTTTGGGGGGGGCACTGGGGATGGAACCCAGGGGCATTCTATCCCTAAGCTACATCCCAAGACTTATTTTTTATTCTTTATTTTTGAAACAGGGTCTCACTGAGTTGCAAAGGGCCTCGCTAAGTAGCTTAGGCTGTCTTTGAACTACGATCCTCCTGTCTCAGCTTCCCAAATGCTGGGATTACAAGAGTGTGCCACCATACCCAGCTGACTTTTTTAAAGAAGCATATTTATATTGATTAATTGAGGCTCATGAGTTTGGGTCTAAAAGCAGTGCCACTCAGAGTGTTGGTGGACCAGCAAAATCAGCCTCATCTGGGAATTTATTAGGCTGGTAGATACTTGGGAGCCCCAGGTCTGATTTACTGAATCAGAATTGCAGGGATGATCTAGGTGATAATTTTGCATCCCAAAGAACAAGACAAGAATGCATAACTGTAATACTAGTACTTGGGAGACTGAGACAGGAGGATCACAATAGGTATGATGAGGACAGCTTCATCAACACAGTGAGATTATCAGTAACCTAGTAAGACAGTTTCAAAATAAAAAATAAAATAGGGCTGGGGCTGTAGCTGGGGATAAAACGCCTCTGGGTTAAATTCCCATTACCCCACCTCCACCCCTACACACACACACACACACACAGAAAACAGCCTTAACAGCCTTAACCCAGCCCATAAACTTACCTGTCCAGTCCCCTGCCAAGACCACCAATGGGGAAAAGCCACAACTGGTTAACTATCCCTCCCTCCTACTACCCCATTATGCCCCTAGTCTGTAAGACAGGGGTCCCTGACTCTCATGGACTCTCTCTCCCTGTCATGTGCCACCTCCCAGATTTATTCCCAAAGAAATCTGTTCCTGCTGTCTGGCTGTGCACTCCTTGTCCTGATATTTACCAACATATGATATTTACTAACAAAGGCTGAGACAGGAGGATCACAGGTTCGAGGACAGTCTCAGCAATCAACCTAGCAAGACTCTGTTCCAAAATAAAATGGGGGTGTAGCTTGGAGGCAGAACACCCCTAAATTCAATCCCCAGTACCAATCAATCATCAATCAATCAGTCAATCAATCCCAACAGTGGTATTTTTTCCAGAAAAAGAAAAACCCATCTTAAAATCCTATGGAGTCAGGCTTGGTGGGGAATGCCTGTAATTCCATCTACTAGGGAGGCCAAGGCAGGAGGATCACAAGGTCAAGGCCTCCTCTGGCAACTTAAGAGATTCTTTTTAAAGAATAAAAGGGGCTAGGCATAGTGACACAGCATTTCTGTAATCCCTGTCCCAAAAGGCTAAAACAGGTTTGAGAACAGCGTCAGCAATTTAGTGAGACCCTGTTTCAAAATAAAAAAAATAAAACCAGGTGGGGGTATAGCTTCAGTGACAGAACTTCCCTGGGTTCAATCACCAGTTACACACAAACAAAAGGGCAGAGCAGAGCGGAGCAGAGCTGGAAGCGCAGCTCAATAGTAGAATGCTCCTGGATTCAATTCCCAGTAACCCCACTCCATCAAGAAACTAATAAAAAAGGCTGGAGATGTAACTCAGTGATGTGAGCACTACTGGGTTCAATACCCAGTACTTAAAAAAAAAAAAAAAAAAAAGTCTAACTAGTGAAAACCATCTTGAAAAAAAGAAAAAAGAAAACCAAAGTTGGAGGACTTTTCCTGATTTTTTTTAACTTATTGAAAAGCTAAAGTCATCATCCATCCATACCCCCCCCCCCTCTCTCTATATATATATATATATATATACACACACACACAAAATTAAAGACCTAAACATAAGAGCTATTTTTAAAAGCTGAGAAGAAAACAGAGGAAAAGCTTCATGTCACTGAATTTGGCAGTGATTGCCTGTGATTCAAAAACAGTCAACAGAAGAAAAAAATAGTTTAATTAAACTTCATCAACATTAAGAATTCTGTCAAAGAACACTACCTACAGAATGAAACCGCAACTCATACAATGGCAGAAAATATTCACAAATCACACATCTGATAATGGATTAATGCACAAAATATGTAAAGAACTTTCATAACAACAGAAAACAAACCCAATTCAAAATAGGGCAAAGACTTGGGGCAATAGACATCTCTGCACAGAGATAAACGTGGCCAATAAGCACATGAAGAGATGGTCCATGTATCATCTTTGGAAAAATGTAAATCAAGCTGGGCATGGTAGTGCACACTTGTAATCACAGTAATTGGGAAGCCGAGACAGGAGGATCTCAGGCTTATTGCCAGCCTCAGCTACTTAGTGAGGCCCTCCACAACTTTGATACCCTGTTTAAAAAAAAAAAAAAAAAAGAAGAAAGAAAGAATAAAATAGGGCTGGGGGTATAGATCAGAGGTAGAATGTCCCTGGGTTCCATTCCCAGTACCACCCACACAATAAAAGAAATGCAATTAAAACCTCAATGAGATACCACTTGACACTCATTAGCATGGTTACTAAAAAACCAGAAAATAACAAGTGTTGACAAGAATGTGAAAAAATAAGAACCTTTGCATGCTGCTGGTGAGATGACAAATGGTACTGTCACTGTGGAAAATAGTGTGGTGGCTCTTTAAAACATGTAAAATTATATCATACGATCCAGCAATCCCATTTCTTTCGGGGTATATACCCAAAAAAACTGAAAGCAGGAAGTCAAACATATTTGTACACTTATGTTCAAGTCACCCAGGGGTGGAAGCAACCTAAGTGTCCATCAACAGATAAATGGATGAGCAGTATGTGTGTGTATACACACATACAATAAAATATTACTCAACTTTAAAGAGGAAAATTCCTTTATTATTATTGTTGTTGTTGTTGTTGTTGTTGTTATTTGCAATGCTGGGGATTGAACTCAGGGGCAATCTACCTGAGCTACATTCCCAGCCCTGTTTTTTTTTTTTTTTTTATTCTTTGTTTTGAAACAGGGTCTCACTAAGTTGCCTCACAAATGTGAATCTGCATCCCTCCTGTCTCAGCCTCCCACCATGCCTGGATAAGAGGGAAATTTTGATATGTTATAGTATGGATGAATCTTAAAGATACTATGTTAGAGCTGCACGTGGTGGCGCACGCTTTTAATCCCAGCGCATGGGAGGCTGAGACAGGAGGATCACACAGATTTGAAGCCAGCCTCAGCTACTCAGTAAGGCTCTCAGCAACTTGGAGAGAGCCTGTTTCCAGATAAAGTATAAAATCTATCTAGGAGTATAGCCCAGAGGTAGAAAAGCCCCTGGGTTCCACCCTCAGTACCCCCCAAAAAGATACTTTGCTAAGTAAAATAAACCAGTTCCAAAAGGTTAAATATCCTAGGATTCCACTTGCAGGAGGGTAGCTAGAGCAGTCAATTCACACAGACAGAAAGGAGGAGGGTGGCTGCCAAGGATGGAAATAGGGGAAAGTGGGGAATTAGGGGCTCATTAGTGTAGAGTCTCTGGGAAGGTGAAAAAAAATCTAGAAATGGATGGTGATGATTACACAACAGTGTGTATATACTTAATACCATTTGAGAATGGCTAAAATGGTAGATTTTATTTTTGCATATTTTACCATAAAAATATGGTAACATATACAACAGAGTTTCCACTATGATTCATACTTTTTTGTTAGCATCCCATCCCCAACACCCTACCTCTAGACTCGCCAGCTTTCTTAGAGCAATCTTGACATCTGGCCACTCAAAAGATGCTCTCAATTTTCACAGCAGCCTCATCTGACGGAAACTACAATATTACACAGCAGCATTTGAGTGGTGTTTTCTGGGTGACCTCAACACCGATCCATCTGACCATCTTACGCAGCCTGCCCTTACCCCAGCAAGTGGTAAGCCATCTCTTCAGCTAAGTGACTTTCAACTGGGTGCACAGTCATTGTGTAAGAGCAACAGGAAGAAAGGGTGAGTTATGGTACTAAATTTGCAGACAAATTCCAGGGAGAACACCTAAGCCTCTCCATGAACTATGGTCGCCAAATTTAACAACTATAGGATTCTCTGTTGTTTATCTGAAATTTAAATTAAGCTAGGAAACCTGTATTTTATCTAGTAATGCTCTGAAAAATTAGAAGTGAGGAGAAAATAAACAATCTAGGATGTTCTGGGGTTACTGAAGTCTCAACAGGGAGCCTTGACAGAAAAAAGTAGAAAAGCCCATTTAAAATGTACTGAAGCTGGGTGTGATGGTGCTTCAGCTACTGTAATCCCAGTACTAGGGAGGCTGAGAAAGGAGGATGCAGGTTTGTAGCCAAACCTCCACACTTAGTGAGACCTTGTTTCAAATAAAGAATAAATAAAATAGGGCTGGATATGTAGCTTGGGGGAGGAGGTAGAATGCCCCTGGGTTCTATCTATCTATCTATCTATACACACATATATAGCTGGATAGCTGGGCTTGGTGGTACAAGCTTATAATTCCTGTACCTGGGAGGCTGAGACAGGAGGGTGGTACAAGCTTATAATTCCTGTACCTGGGAGGCTGAGACAGGAGGATCCCAGGTTTGCAGCCAGCCTCAGTGGACTTAGTGAGGTCCTTTGCAACTTAGTAAGACCCTGTTAAAAAAATAAAAGCCGGGCATGGTGGCGCATTCTTATAATCACAGTTTGCAGCCAGCCTCAGCTACTTAGTGAGGTCCTATGCAACTCAGTGAGACCCTGTTTCAAAATAAAGAAAAAAAAATAGGGAGCTGGGGGTGTAGCTCAGAGGAAGAATGCCCCTGGGTTCCCAGTATCACACACACACACACAAAAGGGCTGGGGGTATAGTTCAGAAGTAAAAGGCCCCTGGACTCAATCCCCAGTACTGCAAAAATAAATAAGTAAATTTTAATAAAAGGGCTGGGAGTGTAGCTTAGGGGTAAAATACTCCTAGGTTCTATCTCCAATAACACAAACACACACACACCTAAATAAAAAAAATTGTATTGCTTAATTCAGGTCAGGTTTCTATGATCTAAGACTTAATAAAAGACATGTCACAGAGTGGAGAAGAATAAACCAAAGCTAGAAATGGTTAAGAAAATACGCAGCCTCCTGTTAAGATGGGCTTGGCTGCAAAAAGGGATCTTAAACACCAACACAAAAATCATGGTAAAGCAGAAGAGAAACTCTGTTGTAAGTGCCCCAAGGTCAAGCAGCAGGTAAGACACAGGTCACAGAATACCAGGGATACTGACTGATGCTCTTCCTTCCACTAAGCCATGCTTAACATCGAGCCAACCTCTTAAGAAATGCCAACCTCCTTCTTCGTGCAGTGCCAGAGATGCAGCCCAGAGCCTTCATCCAGGCAAGTACTCTGCCTCTGAGCTACATCCCCAGCCCCCTCAATCTCTATTTGCTAATACTTTGGGCCCCAGTTACAATAATGCAACTACAAGTTAGGCAACTACCTCCTAGCTTATAAACTCCTACAGCTTTCCAGCCATGGTCTCACCACTTAGCAATACCACCTACCTTCCTCAGAACTCCGGCCAAAACTGAGGTCCCGGAACCCCATCATACCCTAAGGAAATGGAATCTGCTCTGATCATCAAACAAAACAGGTTTCAGGCTCTCTGTTCTTTGAGAATTATATCTTTAAAAGGCCTATGTTCCTGTTTATCACAGACACTGTTCACATAATGGTAACCCTTGCCTGACTGTGGCCCAAAGAGACATAAAAGGTCCACATGGCTTGATCACAATACAAGAACATTTAGGAAACTTTAATGTAATTATCACATTAAGTGTGCATGGAATCATGTGCCCTTTCAATCTCTGAGAAGAAGGGGGCATCCAGAAGGTGAAGGGTAAAATACCTGAGGTCCTTCATTCCTCCAAACCTGTTCTGAAGCACCAACTGACCAGCTATACACTGAGTCAGCTTTAAGGGCTGCAGCTAGCTTCCAGAATTCTTCCCCAAGGGAGCAGCAAGTCTCCAGGGGAAGAGGAGGAGTAACTGCGGCAAAGGCCTTTCAAGATTATCTGGGTAGCCTGTAAAAAACTAACCAATAAGAATTTCTGCAGCCCTAGGCCTGCCTGCCCCCCCTCACCCTTTGGTAAATAGAATATAAACAGAAAACAGCTGAGACATAGACGCCCTTATGCAAATGATATCAGATGAATGAATAGAAAAATTGACTATATTCCCAGACTGAAAGACTGAAGTAATCACCCAACCCCTCCCCCACACACACCCCGAAAAACCTCTCCCACTAAAGCACTCCCCCCCCCCCCCGCGCCTCTGCACTGCACTCGGTCTTTCCTTCATCCACTCACACGATGTTTAATAAGTGCTACCACGCGCCAGGCACTGTGCCGGAGCCTGGGGAGACAAAGATGAATAGCGCAGGGTCCTCGCCCCCAGGACCGTGCTCTGCGTTGGTCAGCCGCGGGCGACGCGACCGCAGCGCCTTCCGCGGCGGGGGGTGCGCTGCGCTGCAGCAGGGGACCCGCAAGCCGCCAGAGGTTCTCCCCAGGCAACGCTGGATGACAACCCGGGAGAGCCGAAGCCGGCGCCGGGCAGTGGCCAAGGGCGCGGAGGACTGGGGCTGGGCGGCCGCGCCGGGCTCCCGGGCGGTCCCTGGACGACCCGGCTCGACGAAGGCTGCGGGGCGCGAGCGGGTCGCGGCGTCTCGGAGGGCGGCCAGCGGGGACGGTTGGGGGCGCCGGGGGCTGCGGGGCGGGATGTCCGGGTCCCGAGGGGCCGCCGGCAGGGCGTGGCGCGGGGGGCTGGCGGGAGGCGCGGGTCCGCGGGAGCTCTCGGGACCCGCGGGCTCGGGAGGGGCGCTCCTACCTCGCTCGCGTCCTCGGCGGGGCGGCGGCGGCTCGCGCCCGCGGGGGTCGCGCGGCAGCGGGGTGCGCGCCGGCGCCCCTCCTCGGGAGAGTTGGTCACGCCCGGCCCCCCGCAGACGCGGCGCCGATGGTCGGGTCGGCGCGGCCCTCCCCGCAGCAGCCCCTCGGGGCCGCGCGCTGGTGCGGTGCGCGGGCACGCGGCGCTCGCCCACCTCCCCGCTCCCGCCGCGGCGGCGCAGCCGGAGTCACGCGCGGAGCCTCCCGGGAGCGCGCAAGCGCGCGCACGCCCCGCCCCCGCGGGCTCGGCCCCGCCCCGCCCCGCGCCTGGCCCCGCCCCCCGCCGGCCTCTCCGCCGCTACGGGAGCGCGCAGGAGCTCGAGGCCGCGCACAGCTGCTGCGGGCCCTACCCCTGCCCAGGGCAGCGGCTTCGCACCCTGACTCTCGGCAGAACCTCCTG